>NW_022987756.1:0-52500 GCF_902827165.1 Trematomus bernacchii
CAGAGCCGACCAGCCGACCAATCAGAGCAGCTCTGGTTTCAGACAGAGGGTGAAAAGAGGAGCTGCAGCTCAGACAGTGTGAGAGGAATAAAGAGCTTTCTGAACTTTAAGGCATGGAGACATGAGCAGGAAAAGCCTTTAAAGAATGTTATTAAATGTGGAGTGGATTCAGACTCTCGTGTTTGTTGACTTGTTGACTTGTTGACTTGTTGCAGGAGCGTCCAGACCGCGAGGCTTCAGAGACTCGAAGAATGATAAAACTGCGTCTCTGCATCTAGGTACGGTCACACATCACTAAAGATATCACAGAACAAACCAAACGTCCTCACCAACATCTGTTTAACACGCATTTAGTGAAGACCTCTCACAGAGCAGCATCAGGGGGCCCTTAATACCAACAGCTGTTTAACACACATTTAGTGAAGACCTCTCACAGAGCAGCATCAGGGGGCCCTTAATACCAACAGCTGTTTAACACACATTTAGTGAAGACCTCTCACAGAGCAGCATCAGGGGGCTCTTAATACCAACAGCTGTTTAACACACATTTAGTGAAGACCTCTCACAGAGCAGCATCAGGGGGCCCTTCAATACCAACAGCTGTTTAACACACATTTAGTGAAGACCTCTCACAGAGCAGCATCAGGGGGCCCTTCAATACCAACAGCTGTTTAACACACATTTAGTGAAGACCTCTCACAGAGCAGCATCAGGGGGCCCTTAATACCAACAGCTGTTTAACACACATTTAGTGAAGACCTCTCACAGAGCAGCATTCAGGGGGCCCTTAATACCAACAGCTGTTTAACACACATTTAGTGAAGACCTCTCACAGAGCAGCATCAGGGGGCCCTTCAATACCAACAGCTGTTTAACACACATTTAGTGAAGACCTCTCACAGAGCAGCATCAGGGGGCCCTTAATACCAACAGCTGTTTAACACACATTTAGTGAAGACCTCTCACAGAGCAGCATCAGGGGGCCCTTCAATACCAACAGCTGTTTAACACACATTTAGTGAAGACCTCTCACAGAGCAGCATCAGGGGGCCCTTAATACCAACAGCTGTTTAACACACATTTAGTGAAGACCTCTCACAGAGCAGCATCAGGGGGCCCTTCAATACCAACAGCTGTTTAACACACATTTAGTGAAGACCTCTCACAGAGCAGCATCAGGGGGCCCTTCAATACCAACAGCTGTTTAACACACATTTAGTGAAGACCTCTCACAGAGCAGCATCAGGGGGCCCTTCAATACCAACAGCTGTTATTGAGAAGCACCATCCAGAAAGAGCTTTTGATGAGGCTTCATGTCGTTTCATATATTCAAACTCTGGCTAAATGATGTTTTTATTGTCAGACTGAAAAGTTAAAAGCAGCTGATTTTTAATCTTCTATACAATCTGAAGTGGGTAAAGAAAACTGACTTTAAGAACAATACGTCTTGAGTATAAAGGACTCATTTATATAAACATGATTACAAAAAGACCTTTGCCAGGATAAGGTCTCCGTAAAGAGGACAGAGTGAACACCGGGAACCAAAGAGCTGTTATTGAGAATGTGAACGTGAGTTTCCTGCAGCTCACTCTTTGTGTTTCCGATCCTCAGAGGGCGACGAGGACTATGACGACGACTTCAACAGGTGAGACTTCAGTGTTGGTTTGCATTGTGCTTTGCCTTCCTGAACAACACTGATGGTTTATTCATTTTGTTATTCTCTGTGGCCTCGTGATCTTTGTGAGCGGTTAAATAATAAATACTAATTTCCTGTCTGTGTTCCCGGCTCCTGGAGGGGATATATAGTTTATTCCCACTATGAGTAACAAACTGAACGTGTGACAGCGCCCCCTACAGGCTGCAGGGTTCACTACAGCCTCAAACCTGACCAAACCACAGCTAACGTGTACAGTGTGTCCTGAAGGTGGCGCAGAACTCTAAATCAGGATATATAAGAGTTCTGAGGAGTTAATGCAGTTTGTCTGTTGCAGCCATCGCTCAGATCTGTCCAGGAGCGAGCTGAGCATCGGAGAGGAGATCGAGGAGGTGTCCATCGAGGGCCCGGAGAACAGCGACAAGGTGATACTGCTCCACCTGCACCACCTCAAATATACACTACAGCCCAATGGGAACAGTTACAGTCCAATAGCAACAGTTACAGTCCAATAGCAACAGTTACTGTCCAATAGCAACAGTTACAGTCCAATAGGAACCGTTACAGTCCAATAGGAACCGTAACAGTCCAATAGGAACAGTTACAGTCCAATAGGAACAGTTACAGTCCAATAGGAACAGTTACAGTCCAATAGCAACAGTTACAGTCCAATAGGAACAGTTACAGTCCAATATGAACAGTTACTGTCCAATAGGAACTGTTACAGTCCAATAGCAACAGTTACTGTCCAATAGGAACAGTTACAGTCCAATAGGAACAGTTACTGTCCAATAGGAACAGTTGCAGTCCAATGGGAACAGTTACAGTCCAATAGGAACCGTAACAGTCCAATAGGAACAGTTACAGTCCAATAGGAACCGTAACAGTCCAATAGGAACAGTTACTCTCCAATAGGAACTGTTACAGTCCAATAGGAACAGTTACAGTCCAATAGGAACAGTTACAGTCCAATAGGAACCGTAACAGTCCAATAGGAACAGTTACAGTCCAATAGGAACCGTAACAGTCCAATAGGAACAGTTACTGTCCAATAGGAACTGTTACAGTCCAATAGCAACAGTTACTGTCCAATGGGAACAGTTACAGCCCAATGGGAACAGTTACAGTCCAATAGGAACAGTTACTGTCCAATAGGAACCGTAACAGTCCAATAGGAACCGTAACAGTCCAATAGGAACAGTTACAGTCCAATATGAACAGTTACTGTCCAATAGGAACTGTTACAGTCCAATAGCAACAGTTACTGTCCAATAGGAACAGTTACAGTCCAATAGGAACAGTTACTGTCCAATAGGAACAGTTGCAGTCCAATGGGAACAGTTACAGTCCAATGGGAACCGTGACAGTCCAATAGCAACAGTTACAGCCCAATGGGAACAGTTACAGTCCAATAGCAACAGTTACAGCCCAATGGGAACAGTTACGAATAGGAACAGTTACAGTCCAATAGGAACAGTTACTGTCCAATAGGAACTGTTACAGTCCAATAGCAACAGTTACTGTCCAATAGGAACAGTTACGAATAGGAACAGTTACAGTCCAATGGGAACAGTTACAGTCCAATAGCAACAGTTACAGTCCAATAGGAACCGTGACAGTCCAATAGCAACAGTTACTGTCCAATAGGAACAGTTACGAATAGGAACAGTTACAGTCCAATAGGAACAGTTACTGTCCAATAGGAACAGTTACGAATAGGAACAGTTACAGTCCAATAGGAACAGTTACTGTCCAATAGGAACTGTTACAGTCCAATAGCAACAGTTACTGTCCAATAGGAACAGTTACAGCCCAATGGGAACAGTTACAGTCCAATAGGAACAGTTACTGTCCAATAGGAACAGTTACAGTCCAATATGAACAGTTACTGTCCAATAGCAACAGTTACTGTCCAATAGGAACAGTTACAGTCCAATAGGAACAGTTACTGTCCAATAGGAACAGTTGCAGTCCAATGGGAACAGTTACAGTCCAATAGGAACAGTTACAGTCCAATAGCAACAGTTACAGTCCAATAGCAACAGTTACAGTCCAATAGGAACAGTTACTGTCCAATAGGAACAGTTACAGTCCAATATGAACAGTTACTGTCCAATAGCAACAGTTACTGTCCAATAGGAACAGTTACAGTCCAATAGGAACAGTTGCAGTCCAATAGGAACTATTGCAGTCCAGTGGGAACAGTTACAGTCCAATAGGAATAGTTACAGTCCAATAGGAACTATTGCAGTCCAATGGGAACAGTTGCAGTCCAATGGGAACAGTTGCAGTCCAATGGGAACAGTTACAGTCCAATAGGAACTATTGCAGTCCAATGGGAACAGTTGCAGTCCAATGGGAACAGTTGCAGTCCAATAGGAACTATTGCAGTCCAATGGGAACAGTTGCAGTCCAATGGGAACAGTTACAGTCCAATTGGAGCAGTTGCAGTCCAATGGGAACAGTTACAGTCCAATAGATGTGTTTCTGATTGTGTGTCTCTGTGTGTTTCTGATTGTGTGTTTCTGATTATGTCTCTGATTGTGTGATTCTGATTGTGTGTCTCTGATTGTGTGTCTCTGATTCTGTGTTTCTGATTGTGTTTCTGATTGTGTGTCTCTGATTGTGTGTCTCTGATTGTGTGTTTCTGATTGTGTGTCTCTGATTGTGTGTCTCTGATTGTGTGTTTCTGATTGTGTTTCTGATTGTGTGTCTCTGATTGTGTGTCTCTGATTGTGTGTTTCTGATTGTGTGTCTTTGATTGTGTCTCTGATTATGTGTTTCTGATTGTGTGTCTCTGATTGTGTTTCTGATTGTGTGTTTCTGATTGTGTCTCTGATTATGTGTCTCTGATTGTGTTTCTGATTGTGTGTCTCTGATTGTGTGTTTCTGATTGTGTTTCTGATTGTGTGTCTCTGATTGTGTGTCTCTGATTGTGTGTTTCTGATTGTGTTTCTGATTGTGTGTCTGATTGTGTGTTTCTGATTGTTTGTCTCTGATTGTGTTTCTGATTGTGTGTCTCTGATTGTGTGTTTCTGATTGTGTTTCTGATTGTGTGTCTCTGATTGTGTTTCTGATTGTGTGTCTCTGATTGTGTTTCTGATTGTGTGTCTCTGATTGTGTGTCTCTGATTGTGTGTTTCTGATTGTGTGTCTCTGTGTTTCTGATTGTGTGTCTCTGATTGTGTGTTTCTGATTGTGTGTCTCTAATTGTGTGTTTCTGATTGTGTGTCTCTGATTGTGTGTCTCTGATTGTGTGTCTCTGATGTGTTTCTGATTGTGTGTCTCTGATGTGTTTCTGATTGTGTGTTTCTGATTGTGTGATTCTGATTGTGTGTCTCTGATTGTGTGTCTCTGATTGTGTGTCTCTGATGTGTTTCTGATTGTGTGTCTCTGATGTGTTTCTGATTGTGTGATTCTGATTGTGTGATTCTGATTGTGTGTCTCTGATTGTGTGTTTCTGATTGTGTGTCTCTGATTGTGTGTTTCTGATTGTGTGTCTCTGATTGTGTGTCTCTGATTGTGTGTCTCTGATGTGTTTCTGATTGTGTGTTTCTGATTGTGTGATTCTGATTGTGTGTTTCTGATTGTGTTTCTCTAATGTGTCTCTGATTGTGTGTTTCTGATTGTGTTTCTGATTGTGTGTCTTTGATTGTGTTTCTGATTGTGTGTCTCTGATTGTGTTTCTGATTGTGTGTTTCTGATTGTGTGTCTCTGATTGTGTTTCTCTGATTGTGTGTTTCTGATTGTGTGTTTCTGATTGTGTGTTTCTGATTGTGTTTCTGATTGTGTGTCTCTGATTGTGTTTCTGATTGTGTGTCTCTGATTGTGTGTCTCTGATTGTGTTTCTGATTGTGTGTCTCTGATTGTGTGTCTCTGATTGTGTGTTTCTGATTGTGTGTCTCTGTGTTTCTGATTGTGTGTCTCTGATTGTGTGTTTCTGATTGTGTGTCTCTAATTGTGTGTTTCTGATTGTGTGTCTCTGATTGTGTGTCTCTGATTGTGTGTCTCTGATGTGTTTCTGATTGTGTGTCTCTGATGTGTTTCTGATTGTGTGTTTCTGATTGTGTGATTCTGATTGTGTGATTCTGATTGTGTGTCTCTGATTGTGTGTCTCTGATTGTGTGTCTCTGATGTGTTTCTGATTGTGTGTCTCTGATGTGTTTCTGATTGTGTGATTCTGATTGTGTGATTCTGATTGTGTGATTCTGATTGTGTGTCTCTGATTGTGTGTCTCTGATTGTGTGTCTCTGATGTGTTTCTGATTGTGTGTCTCTGATGTGTTTCTGATTGTGTGTTTCTGATTGTGTGATTCTGATTGTGTGTTTCTGATTGTGTTTCTCTAATGTGTCTCTGATTGTGTGTTTCTGATTGTGTGTCTTTGATTGTGTTTCTGATTGTGTGTCTCTGATTGTGTTTCTGATTGTGTGTTTCTGATTGTGTGTCTCTGATTGTGTTTCTCTGATTGTGTGTTTCTGATTGTGTGTTTCTGATTGTGTCTCTTATGTGTCTCTGATTGTGTGTCTCTGATTGTGTGTCTCTGATTGTGTGTTTCTGATTGTGTTTCTGATTGTGTGTCTCTGATTGTGTGTTTCTGATTGTGTTTCTGATTGTGTGTCTGATTGTGTGTTTCTGATTGTGTGTCTCTGATTGTGATTGTGTGTTTCTGATTGTGTTTCTGATTGTGTGTCTCTGATTGTGTTTCTGATTGTGTGTCTCTGATTGTGTGTTTCTGATTGTGTGTCTCTGATTGTGTGTTTCTGATTGTGTGTTTCTGATTGTGTGTCTCTGATTGTGTGTTTCTGATTGTGTGTCTTTGATTGTGTGTCTCTGATGTGTTTCTGATTGTGTGTTTCTGATTGTGGGATTCTGATTGTGTGTCTCTGATTGTGTGTTTCTGATTGTGTGTCTCTGATTGTGTGTTTCTGATTGTGTGTCTCTGATTGTGTGTCTCTGATTGTGTGTCTCTGATTGTGTGTCTCTGATGTGTTTCTGATTGTGTGTCTCTGATGTGTTTCTGATTGTGTGTTTCTGATTGTGTGATTCTGATTGTGTGATTCTGATTGTGTGTCTCTGATTGTGTGTCTCTGATTGTGTGTCTCTGATGTGTTTCTGATTGTGTGTTTCTGATTGTGTGTCTCTGATTGTGTGTCTCTGATGTGTTTCTGATTGTGTGTTTCTGATTGTGTGATTCTGATTGTGTGATTCTGATTGTGTGTTTCTGATTGTGTTTCTCTAATGTGTCTCTGATTGTGTGTTTCTGATTGTGTTTCTGATTGTGTGTCTTTGATTGTGTTTCTGATTGTGTGTCTCTGATTGTGTCTCTGATTGTGTTTCTGATTGTGTGTTTCTGATTGTGTGTTTCTGATTGTGTGTCTCTGATTGTGTTTCTGATTGTGTGTTTCTGATTGTGTGTCTCTGATTGTGTTTCCGATTGTGTGTCTCTGATTGTGTGTTTCTGATTGTGTGTTTCTGATTGTGTGTCTCTGATTGTGTTTCTGATTGTGTGTCTCTGATTGTGTGTCTCTGATTGTGTCTCTGATTGTGTGTCTCTGATTGTGTTTCTGATTGTGTGTTTCTGATTGTGTGTCTCTGATTGTGTGTTTCTGATTGTGTGTTTCTGATTGTGTCTCTTATGTGTCTCTGATTGTGTGTCTCTGATTGTGTGTCTCTGATTGTGTGTTTCTGATTGTGTTTCTGATTGTGTGTCTCTGATTGTGTGTTTCTGATTGTGTGTCTTTGATTGTGTGTCTCTGATGTGTTTCTGATTGTGTGTTTCTGATTGTGGGATTCTGATTGTGTGTCTCTGATTGTGTGTTTCTGATTGTGTGTCTCTGATTGTGTGTTTCTGATTGTGTGTCTCTGATTGTGTGTCTCTGATGTGTTTCTGATTGTGTGTCTCTGATGTGTTTCTGATTGTGTGTTTCTGATTGTGTGATTCTGATTGTGTGATTCTGATTGTGTGTCTCTGATTGTGTGTCTCTGATTGTGTGTCTCTGATGTGTTTCTGATTGTGTGTCTCTGATGTGTTTCTGATTGTGTGTTTCTGATTGTGTGATTCTGATTGTGTGATTCTGATTGTGTGTCTCTGATTGTGTGTTTCTGATTGTGTGTCTCTGATTGTGTGTTTCTGATTGTGTGTCTCTGATTGTGTGTCTCTGATGTGTTTCTGATTGTGTGTTTCTGATTGTGTGATTCTGATTGTGTGATTCTGATTGTGTGTTTCTGATTGTGTTTCTCTAATGTGTCTCTGATTGTGTGTTTCTGATTGTGTTTCTGATTGTGTGTCTTTGATTGTGTTTCTGATTGTGTGTCTCTGATTGTGTCTCTGATTGTGTGTCTCTGATTGTGTGTTTCTGATTGTGTGTTTCTGATTGTGTGTCTCTGATTGTGTTTCTGATTGTGTGTTTCTGATTGTGTGTCTCTGATTGTGTTTCCGATTGTGTGTCTCTGATTGTGTGTTTCTGATTGTGTGTCTCTGATTGTGTGTCTCTGATTGTGTCTCTGATTGTGTGTCTCTGATTGTGTTTCTGATTGTGTGTTTCTGATTGTGTGTCTCTGATTGTGTTTCTGATTGTGTGTCTCTGATTGTGTGTTTCTGATTGTGTGTTTCTGATTGTGTCTCTTATTATGTGTCTCTGATTGTGTGTCTCTGATTGTGTGTCTCTGATTGTGTGTTTCTGATTGTGTTTCTGATTGTGTGTCTCTGATTGTGTGTTTCTGATTGTGTTTCTGATTGTGTGTCTGATTGTGTGTTTCTGATTGTGTGTCTCTGATTGTGATTGTGTGTTTCTGATTGTGTTTCTGATTGTGTGTCTCTGATTGTGTTTCTGATTGTGTGTCTCTGATTGTGTGTTTCTGATTGTGTGTTTCTGATTGTGTGTCTCTGATTGTGTGTTTCTGATTGTGTGTTTCTGATTGTGTGTCTCTGATTGTGTGTTTCTGATTGTGTGTTTCTGATTGTGTGTCTCTGATTGTGTGTTTCTGATTGTGTGTTTCTGATTGTGTGTCTCTGATTGTGTGTCTTTGATTGTGTGTCTCTGATGTGTTTCTGATTGTGTGTTTCTGATTGTGGGATTCTGATTGTGTGTCTCTGATTGTGTGTCTCTGATGTGTTTCTGATTGTGTGTCTCTTGATTGTGTTTCTGATTGTGTGTTTCTGATTGTGGGATTCTGATTGTGTGTTTCTGATTGTGTTTCTGATTGTGTGTTTCTGATTGTGTTTCTGATTGTGTGTCTCTGATTGTGTTTCTGATTGTGTGTCTCTGATTGTGTGTTTCTGATTGTGTGTTTCTGATTGTGGGATTCTGATTGTGTGTCTCTGATGTGTTTCTGATTGTGTGTTTCTGATTGTGTGTCTCTGATTGTGTTTCTGATTGTGTGTCTCTGATTGTGTGTTTCTGATTGTGTGTCTCTGATTGTGTGTTTCTGATTGTGTGTTTCTGATTGTGTGTCTTTGATTGTGTGTCTCTGATATGTTTCTGATTGTGTGTTTCTGATTGTGTGTCTCTGATTGTGTGTCTCTGATGTGTTTCTGATTGTGTGTTTCTGATTGTGTTTCTGATTGTGTTTCTCTGATTGTGTGTTTCTGATTGTGTGTTTCTGATTGTGTGTCTCTGATTGTGTGTTTCTGATTGTGTGTTTCTGATTGTGTGTCTCTGATTGTGTGTTTCTGATTGTGTGTTTCTGATTGTGTGTCTCTGATTGTGTGTTTCTGATTGTGTGTCTCTGATTGTGTATCAGATGGAGGACGCCACGCAGGACCTGAGCGTCTCTCAGCTGTCTCTCAGTCATGGTGCAGATTACATGGAGGCGGTGCCCTGAACTCCCAGCATGCACCTGTACAGTTTGACGATGAAATAAATGAATGTGTTACGCAAGATGGTGAACGTGTCTTTGTTTTAGAGACGAAGGATCTTCAGACCACCAGATATTCAAACGTTTATTTCTGACCTTTCTTCCATAAACTATTCAGTTCAAGTATTCTGATTCAATCTTTAATATCAGCGACTCATCGGTGAGAAGAGATGAGAGAGAAACCCAAAGGACAACATGGGACAGTTCTAATAGAAAGAATACGACTGGTGGCGTGAAAGCAATAACATTACATTACATTACATTACATTTCATTTAGCTGACGCTTTTATCCAAAGCGACTTACATTACAGGGACATCCTCCCTGGAGTAACTGAGGGCTAAGTGCCTTACTCAAGGGCCCACCTCACTATCCATTAGACCACCACTAGCAATAACACAACACGTCTGATCACAGGGATGGGTCACGTGATGTTCCCAGTAATGCCACCATGAAGGTAGATGTTTGGAAAGATAAAGAACTGTATAAGTTAATAAATATTATTCTGAAGCCACGAGACGTTCCTCTGATGCTCTGGGTTTATACGTGTGCAGATTCTATATGAATAAATAAATAACATTTGTGTCGTGTTGTGTTGTGCCAGACCTGAAGCTCCGCCTGACATATCTGTCATCAATCAGAGGTGCTGCAGACAAGTCTCTTCCTCTCTCTCACACACACACACACACACACACACACACACACACACACACACAGTATTTCCTCCTCTCAGTGTGCTTGATCATTGGAACGAGCAGCAGCTGAACCCGTGAGTTACGCTTTTATTTAATTATTAACATTTTATATATTTGTTCCTTGTGATGTCGTGAAGGTTAATCATTATTTGCTTTAGGACTAAATGTGAAGGAGCCACGTCAGTGCTGCGATGTTAAAGTCATATATGATATAATATGATATCCAACAGTCAGTCTGATCTAAGAGCTGAATGCAAAGTCATTCCCTGCTTTAACGTCTGCTTCTGTCTCTTTGTTCACGAGGCAGTTTAAGGTGCTTTTTATTTTGTAAATCATTTGTTTGTGAAGTTTCTAAAGATTTCAAACTAAAACACGAAACAGGATCTGCTGCAAATAAACATAAAGAGGAACAACTAAACATGATCATAGTCTCTTCTTTAAACATTGTATTTCTCGTCTGTCACACTTTGTTTTGATATCATTGAAATAGTTGCTTTGAAGGAAACCGTGTGGAAGCTTTCTCTGACTCATCAGGCTGTCAGCTACGAGCACTTACCGTAACTAATCACAATATGAATACTGTATTGTAAAGAAACAATGAGACATCAGACCGTGGGAATGAAAACGTATGATCGTCACAAAAAGATAGAACCGAGAAACTCGTGCCACATGAGAGGTTCTCGGAAATGTGTTTCTGATTCGGAGTGAACGTTGCGTAGGAGGGCCAGAGCTAGCTGTTAGCATTTAGCTCTCACCCAGCAATGTTCTTTGCAGAAGCTAATTAAACCTGCATTCCCTCTGACATCCAGGAGGGGGCGTCTCCTCAGATTGTATAGAAGTCTATGGTTGCAGTCGAATAGTCCATTTAGCAGGAACCTTCCTAACGGAGTGAAATGACCCGGAGGTCCCTCAGTGGCAGCCATGATAAGAGCTGGTTCTCTAGATGAAAGGAAAGGAGGTTTCAAGCTTCCTTTATAACCTCCTTTAGCTTAGGAACCACTGGACCTCCCTAACCTAAAGGAGAGGAGAACATGCTGCCCCACAATGCCTTGCGGCCGCAGCATTTGCCGTCACACAACAGTCGGCCGTTCACGGAAACAACCGATTATGACGGAGAAATGATATCATGAAAGTTACGGTGCTTATTAAGCTTTTTAAAACGGTAACTTGCCAAAGTTCATAAAGCATAACAGCATCAGAGCACGGTGCAGAGTCTCTAGATGAGTTTACAGTAGTCCCTCGTTCTTATTAAACATCCATGTTGTAGTCCGCTGTATAGAAACTGTAGTTTCCATAGTTTCCCCACAGCAGCAGACGCACATTCATGACGTCCGCTGGCGCATCATAAACACGTCGGATAGTGGAAGTGCAGTCGATTCTCTAAAGTACCGCAGTCTCTTCTCCTAAGTCCTTTTGAATTCTCCTATCCACTATCCCTTAACCCCGTGACCTTTCACTCAGAGGTCAGGGGATAGACGATAGGGTTAGAACTTACTTCTCTCTCTCTTTATACCTCTGTGAACATTTTCCTGATGAGTTTCTGATCTCGGTCTCTAGCTTCCAGTCTTCTCCAACACAGCATGAAGTTCATTTAGTAAATGATGATCCCTTTTAGAGTGAAATAGACACAAAGCAGCGTATGCTTCAGGGCGGAGCTACCTGTGATTGACAGGTCGCTAGCGCAATGTTGTTTGTGTTTTTATTTTAAAACTTTAACCCTGTGACAGTTTGTGTTTTCACTTTGAGATAATGCTACCCTTCAGGGCTCTGGACCCGTAACCCATAGCCATCCTCTCTCAGGTCGCACACCTCACAGTCTCTGCTCCAGACCACAGTTTGTTGCATTGGTTCATTTCTCAGAAGGTTCGGTTTGCGTTCACACGGATTAAACTCAAACGGACTATAAACTGTAAACACAAGTCATGTCCAATCCCGGCAATTTCTACCGTAGCTTTGGAGCATCGGCAGGTTGTTCTCATGCTGCTGGTCATCTGGAGATCATATCAATGGACTGCATATGATTATACAATCAGACAACATGCGTTAAGAAACATTATAACACCCATAATGAGAGACGTCCTGCAGTCAGGAGCAGGTTTCACCGACGGCAGGTGGCTCTGACTTTTATGTAAAGTTGACGGAGCGTTTAAACTTTACACGATTCTATTCAACTCTTCATTCAGCTTCACTCGTTCACTAAAGACTTTGAAGACATCCGGGTTCTTGTGACTCGTAAATACTACGTTTCCTATGTTTTGGTGCGGACTGCGTTCACACCAGAGATGATCCGCTCCAGAGTTCACTAGCAAGCGCTCTGAGACCACCTCTTTCAGGTTGTTCACTTCAGAGGTCTGAGACCACCTCTTTCAGGTTGTTCACTTCAGAGGTCTGAGACCACCTCTTTCAGGTTGTTTAGTTTACTTCAGAGGTCTGAGACCACCTCTTTCAGGTTGTTTAGTTTACTTCAGAGGTCTGAGACCACCTCTTTCAGGTTGTTCACTTCAGAGGTCTGAGACCACCTCTTTCAGGTTGTTCACTTCAGAGGTCTGAGACCACCTCTTTCAGGTTGTTTACTTCAGAGGTCTGAGACCTCCTCTTTCAGGTTGTTTAGTTTACTTCAGAGGTCTGAGACCACCTCTTTCAGGTTGTTTAGTTTACTTCAGAGGTCTGAGACCTCCTCTTTCAGGTTGTTTAGTTTACTTCAGAGGTCTGAGACCACCTCTTTCAGGTTGTTTAGTTTACTTCAGAGGTCTGAGACCACCTCTTTCAGGTTGTTTAGTTTACTTCAGAGGTCTGAGACCTCCTCTTTCAGGTTGTTTAGTTCACTTCAGAGGTCTGAGACCACCTCTTTCAGGTTGTTTAGTTTACTTCAGAGGTCTGAGACCTCCTCTTTCAGGTTGTTTAGTTCACTTCAGAGGTCTGAGACCACCTCTTTCAGGTTGTTTAGTTCACTTCAGAGGTCAGAGACCACCTCTTTCAGGTTGTTTAGTTCACTTCAGAGGTCAGAGACCACCTCTTTCAGGTTGTTTAGTTCACTTCAGAGGTCTGAGACCACCTCTTTCAGGTTGTTTAGTTTACTTCAGAGGTCTGAGACCATCTCTTTCAGGTTGTTTAGTTCACTTCAGAGGTCTGAGACCACCTCTTTCAGGTTGTTTAGTTTACTTCAGAGGTCTGAGACCACCTCTTTCAGGTTGTTTAGTTTACTTCAGAGATCTGAGACCACCTCTTTCAGGTTGTTTAGTTCACTTCAGAGGTCTGAGACCACCTCTTTCAGGTTGTTTAGTTCACTTCAGAGGTCTGAGACCACCTCTTTCAGGTTGTTTAGTTCACTTCAGAGGTCTGAGACCACCTCTTTCAGGTTGTTTAGTTCACTTCAGAGGTCAGAGACCACCTCTTTCAGGTTGTTTAGTTCACTTCAGAGGTCTGAGACTGCGTTCACACCGACCCAAACCAAACGCACCAGTGTTCGATTCAAAGGGACTAAACACTGCTGGTGTGAATGTGACCTTGCACTCTTCAAAAGGTTTGCATCGTGTTAGTATCTACAGAGGAAACGTACAGGGCTGCAGAATAAATATAAATGTAGGAAGTGGATTTAAAGGAAGTCGTTAAACACACACAAAGTGTACGTTTATCGGCACAGAATTAAAATAAAGTCTGCGTCTCCAACATCAAACTGAAGTCTGTTTGACCTTTGAAATACGAGAAGTCGGAGAGGACGACCTGCAGAGAGCAGAAGTGCAGAGCGGGAACTGTGAGGCGTTTGAGGAACAGCCAGCTGTCAGTAAACATCAGCGTTTCTCTGCGCTCACAGGAGTCCGAGCAGCTGATAGAAAACATTCTGCCTCTGAACAAACTGAAGGAAGGTTGTTTACTTCCAGAACACAGTGACATCACTACGGAACACGCACGCTGCTATTGGCTAGCGCTCCAACACATTAAGGGGCGGGACATCTCTAAGCTGGTTGACCAATCACAGCAGAGCCGGCCAGCTAACCAATCAGAGCAGCTCTGGTTTCAGACAGAGGGTGAGCAGAGGAGCTGCAGCTCAGGCAGTGAGAGGAGAGGAAAGAGCTTTCTGAACAGATGTCCTCTTTGAGTCAAAGTCCCTTTAACATTTCATTACATTTAAATACAATGTAATGAATGTAAGTGAAATCAGTTCGCAGTGGATTCGTCAGTCTCTGATTAATAAACTCAAAACACTTTCCTGTGAACTACAGAGATATTAACATTTCAATCATTCACATGGTAATAAAATGAAAAAGTGACGTTCGATGGAAAGTCGAGAATAAGATCTTTAAAAGTAATTTGTTTCTGGGAATAGGCTTGTAAAAAAAACCTTCATTATTTATATTTGTGTAATATATCTACCCTCTCTCTTTTAGATATTTAAATAATAGTAGTAAATGTTTAGATTAGAGTATTATCTGCACATTTCTCTCTCTGCTCTTACAAGAGTTGAATGACTTCATGCTATCATTTAAATTAAATCATTATAATATATGTTTGAACATTGATCTAAATCCTCAGACTTTTGGGTTTAAAAACCTTTATTTATTTATTTCAGGGACTTTTTAAAATAACTTTGTTAGCTGCACATTTATCTCTTTGACTTATTTTCAGCTCAAAGACGTTCTCGTCTGCAGGTTGTTTTTATTCCTGTGGCGCTGTGTGGAGCCTCTGATCTGGGTCACTGACCTGGTTTCTCTGCAGACTTCCTGTCTCACCTGAGAACAGACGTCCTGCAGCGACCACAGCGCTCTCACTCAGCTCTGTGCCACTTACATATCATTTAGACGTCTGATGCACGTCTTCCCCCTCTGTGACCTACGGAGGCTGATGTTCAGGTGTATATCAGTATGTAGTGTCTCTACTTTAAAGAGTCCTCTCCTGCTGATGTTCAGGTGTATATCAGTATGTAGTGTCTCTACTTTAAAGAGTCCTCTCCTGCTGATGTTCAGGTGTATATCAGTATGTAGTGTCTCTACTTTAAAGAGTCCTCTCCTGCTGATGTTCAGGTGTATATCAGTATGTAGTGTCTCTACTTTAAAGAGTTCTCTCCTGCTGATGTTCAGGTGTATATCAGTATGTAGTGTCTCTACTTTAAAGAGTTCTCTCCTGCTGATGTTCAGGTGTATATCAGTATGTAGTGTCTCTACTTTAAAGAGTCCTCTCCTGCTGATGTTCAGGTGTATATCAGTAGGTAGTGTCTCTACTTTAAAGAGTCCTCTCCTGCTGATGTTCAGGTGTATATCAGTATGTAGTGTCTCTACTTTAAAGAGTCCTCTCCTGCTGATGTTCAGGTGTATATCAGTATGTAGTGACTCTACTTTAAAGAGTCCTCTCCTGCTGATGTTCAGGTGTATATCAGTATGTAGTGTCTCTACTTTAAAGAGTCCTCTCCTGCTGATGTTCAGGTGTATATCAGTATGTAGTGTCTCTACTTTAAAGAGTCCTCTCCTGCTGATGTTCAGGTGTATATCAGTATGTAGTGTATCTACTTTAAAGAGTTCTCTCCTGCTGATGTTCAGGTGTATATCAGTATGTAGTGTCTCTACTTTAAAGAGTCCTCTCCTGCTGATGTTCAGGTGTATATCAGTATGTAGTGTCTCTACTTTAAAGAGTCCTCTCCTGCTGATGTTCAGGTGTATATCAGTATGTAGTGTCTCTACTTTAAAGAGTCCTCTCCTGCTGATGTTCAGGTGTATATCAGTATGTAGTGTCTCTACTTTAAAGAGTTCTCTCCTGCTGATGTTCAGGTGTATATCAGTATGTAGTGTCTCTACTTTAAAGAGTCCTCTCCTGCTGATGTTCAGGTGTATATCAGTATGTAGTGTCTCTACTTTAAAGAGTCCTCTCCTGCTGATGTTCAGGTGTATATCAGTAGGTAGTGTCTCTACTTTAAAGAGTCCTCTCCTGCTGATGTTCAGGTGTATATCAGTATGTAGTGTCTCTACTTTAAAGAGTCCTCTCCTGCTGATGTTCAGGTGTATATCAGTATGTAGTGTATCTACTTTAAAGAGTTCTCTCCTGCTGATGTTCAGGTGTATATCAGTATGTAGTGTCTCTACTTTAAAGAGTCCTCTCCTGCTGATGTTCAGGTGTATATCAGTATGTAGTGTCTCTACTTTAAAGAGTCCTCTCCTGCTGATGTTCAGGTGTATATCAGTATGTAGTGTCTCTACTTTAAAGAGTCCTCTCCTGCTGATGTTCAGGTGTATATCAGTGTGTAGTGTCTCTACTTTAAAGAGTCCTCTCCTGCTGATGTTCAGGTGTATATCAGTATGTAGTGTCTCTACTTTAAAGAGTCCTCTCCTGCTGATGTTCAGGTGTATATCAGTATGTAGTGTCTCTACTTTAAAGAGTCCTCTCCTGCTGATGTTCAGGTGTATATCAGTATGTAGTGTCTCTACTTTAAAGAGTCCTCTCCTGCTGATGTTCAGGTGTATATCAGTATGTAGTGTCTCTACTTTAAAGAGTCCTCTCCTGCTGATGTTCAGGTATATATCAGTATGTAGTGTCTCTACTTTAAAGAGTCCTCTCCTGCTGATGTTCAGGTGTATATCAGTATGTAGTGTCTCTACTTTAAAGAGTCCTCTCCTGCTGATGTTCAGGTGTATATCAGTATGTAGTGTCTCTACTTTAAAGAGTCCTCTCCTGCTGATGTTCAGGTGTATATCAGTATGTAGTGTCTCTACTTTAAAGAGTCCTCTCCTGCTGATGTTCAGGTGTATATCAGTATGTAGTGTCTCTACTTTAAAGAGTCCTCTCCTGCTGATGTTCAGGTGTATATCAGTATGTAGTGTCTCTACTTTAAAGAGTTCTCTCCTGCTGATGTTCAGGTGTATATCAGTATGTAGTGTCTCTACTTTAAAGAGTTCTCTCCTGCTGATGTTCAGGTGTATATCAGTATGTAGTGTCTCTACTTTAAAGAGTCCTCTCCTGCTGATGTTCAGGTGTATATCAGTAGGTAGTGTCTCTACTTTAAAGAGTCCTGTCCTGCTGATGTTCAGGTGTATATCAGTATGTAGTGTCTCTACTTTAAAGAGTCCTCTCCTGCTGATGTTCAGGTGTATATCAGTATGTAGTGACTCTACTTTAAAGAGTCCTCTCCTGCTGATGTTCAGGTGTATATCAGTATGTAGTGTCTCTACTTTAAAGAGTCCTCTCCTGCTGATGTTCAGGTGTATATCAGTATGTAGTGTCTCTACTTTAAAGAGTCCTCTCCTGCTGATGTTCAGGTGTATATCAGTATGTAGTGTATCTACTTTAAAGAGTTCTCTCCTGCTGATGTTCAGGTGTATATCAGTATGTAGTGTCTCTACTTTAAAGAGTCCTCTCCTGCTGATGTTCAGGTGTATATCAGTATGTAGTGTCTCTACTTTAAAGAGTCCTCTCCTGCTGATGTTCAGGTGTATATCAGTATGTAGTGTCTCTACTTTAAAGAGTCCTCTCCTGCTGATGTTCAGGTGTATATCAGTATGTAGTGTCTCTACTTTAAAGAGTTCTCTCCTGCTGATGTTCAGGTGTATATCAGTATGTAGTGTCTCTACTTTAAAGAGTCCTCTCCTGCTGATGTTCAGGTGTATATCAGTATGTAGTGTCTCTACTTTAAAGAGTCCTCTCCTGCTGATGTTCAGGTGTATATCAGTAGGTAGTGTCTCTACTTTAAAGAGTCCTCTCCTGCTGATGTTCAGGTGTATATCAGTATGTAGTGTCTCTACTTTAAAGAGTCCTCTCCTGCTGATGTTCAGGTGTATATCAGTATGTAGTGTATCTACTTTAAAGTTCAGGTTGTATATCAGTATGTAGTGTCTCTACTTAAAGAGTCCTCTCCTGCTGATGTTCAGGTGTATATCAGTATGTAGTGTCTCTACTTTAAAGAGTCCTCTCCTGCTGATGTTCAGGTGTATATCAGTATGTAGTGTCTCTACTTTAAAGAGTCCTCTCCTGCTGATGTTCAGGTGTATATCAGTATGTAGTGTCCTCTACTTTAAAGAGTCCTCTCCTGCTGATGTTCAGGTGTATATCAGTATGTAGTGTCTCTACTTTAAAGAGTCCTCTCCTGCTGATGTTCAGGTGTATATCAGTATGTAGTGTCTCTACTTTAAAGAGTCCTCTCCTGCTGATGTTCAGGTGTATATCAGTATGTAGTGTCTCTACTTTAAAGAGTCCTCTCCTGCTGATGTTCAGGTGTATATCAGTATGTAGTGTCTCTACTTTAAAGAGTCCTCTCCTGCTGATGTTCAGGTGTATATCAGTATGTAGTGTCTCTACTTTAAAGATGTAGTGTCTCTACTTTAAAGAGTCCTCTCCTGCTGATGTTCAGGTGTATATCAGTATGTAGTGTCTCTACTTTAAAGAGTCCTCTCCTGCTGATGTTCAGGTGTATATCAGTATGTAGTGTCTCTACTTTAAAGAGTCCTCTCCTGCTGATGTTCAGGTGTATATCAGTATGTAGTGTCTCTACTTTAAAGAGTCCTCTCCTGCTGATGTTCAGGTGTATATCAGTATGTAGTGTCTCTACTTTAAAGAGTCCTCTCCTGCTGATGTTCAGGTGTATATCAGTATGTAGTGTCTCTACTTTAAAGAGTCCTCTCCTGCTGATGTTCAGGTGTATATCAGTATGTAGTGTCTCTACTTTAAAGAGTTCTCTCCTGCTGATGTTCAGGTGTATATCAGTATGTAGTGTCTCTACTTTAAAGAGTCCTCTCCTGCTGATGTTCAGGTGTATATCAGTATGTAGTGTCTCTACTTTAAAGAGTCCTCTCCTGCTGATGTTCAGGTGTATATCAGTAGGTAGTGTCTCTACTTTAAAGAGTCCTCTCCTGCTGATGTTCAGGTGTATATCAGTATGTAGTGTCTCTACTTTAAAGAGTCCTCTCCTGCTGATGTTCAGGTGTATATCAGTATGTAGTGTACTCTACTTTAAAGAGTCCTCTCCTGCTGATGTTCAGGTGTATATCAGTATGTAGTGTCTCTACTTTAAAGAGTCCTCTCCTGCTGATGTTCAGGTGTATATCAGTATGTAGTGTCTCTACTTTAAAGAGTCCTCTCCTGCTGATGTTCAGGTGTATATCAGTATGTAGTGTCTCTACTTTAAAGAGTTCTCTCCTGCTGATGTTCAGGTGTATATCAGTATGTAGTGTCTCTACTTTAAAGAGTCCTCTCCTGCTGATGTTCAGGTGTATATCAGTATGTAGTGTCTCTACTTTAAAGAGTCCTCTCCTGCTGATGTTCAGGTGTATATCAGTATGTAGTGTCTCTACTTTAAAGAGTCCTCTCCTGCTGATGTTCAGGTGTATATCAGTATGTAGTGTCTCTACTTTAAAGAGTCCTCTCCTGCTGATGTTCAGGTGTATATCAGTATGTAGTGTCTCTACTTTAAAGAGTCCTCTCCTGCTGATGTTCAGGTGTATATCAGTATGTAGTGTCTCTACTTTAAAGAGTCCTCTCCTGCTGATGTTCAGGTGTATATCAGTATGTAGTGTCTCTACTTTAAAGAGTCCTCTCCTGCTGATGTTCAGGTGTATATCAGTATGTAGTGTCTCTACTTTAAAGAGTCCTCTCCTGCTGATGTTCAGGTGTATATCAGTATGTAGTGTCTCTACTTTAAAGAGTCCTCTCCTGCTGATGTTCAGGTGTATATCAGTATGTAGTGTCTCTACTTTAAAGAGTTCTCTCCTGCTGATGTTCAGGTGTATATCAGTATGTAGTGTCTCTACTTTAAAGAGTCCTCTCCTGCTGATGTTCAGGTGTATATCAGTATGTAGTGTCTCTACTTTAAAGAGTCCTCTCCTGCTGATGTTCAGGTGTATATCAGTATGTAGTGTCTCTACTTTAAAGAGTCCTCTCCTGCTGATGTTCAGGTGTATATCAGTATGTAGTGTCTCTACTTTAAAGAGTCCTCTCCTGCTGATGTTCAGGTGTATATCAGTATGTAGTGTCTCTACTTTAAAGAGTCCTCTCCTGCTGATGTTCAGGTGTATATCAGTATGTAGTGTCTCTACTTTAAAGAGTCCTCTCCTGCTGATGTTCAGGTGTATATCAGTATGTAGTGTCTCTACTTTAAAGAGTCCTCTCCTGCTGATGTTCAGGTGTATATCAGTATGTAGTGTCTCTACTTTAAAGAGTCCTCTCCTGCTGATGTTCAGGTGTATATCAGTATGTAGTGTCTCTACTTTAAAGAGTCCTCTCCTGCTGATGTTCAGGTGTATATCAGTATGTAGTGTCTCTACTTTAAAGAGTCCTCTCCTGCTGATGTTCAGGTGTATATCAGTATGTAGTGTCTCTACTTTAAAGAGTCCTCTCCTGCTGATGTTCAGGTGTATATCAGTATGTAGTGTCTCTACTTTAAAGAGTCCTCTCCTGCTGATGTTCAGGTGTATATCAGTATGTAGTGTCTCTACTTTAAAGAGTCCTCTCCTGCTGATGTTCAGGTGTATATCAGTATGTAGTGTCTCTACTTTAAAGAGTCCTCTCCTGCTGATGTTCAGGTGTATATCAGTATGTAGTGTCTCTACTTTAAAGAGTCCTCTCCTGCTGATGTTCAGGTGTATATCAGTATGTAGTGTCTCTACTTTAAAGAGTCCTCTCCTGCTGATGTTCAGGTGTATATCAGTATGTAGTGTCTCTACTTTAAAGAGTCCTCTCCTGCTGATGTTCAGGTGTATATCAGTATGTAGTGTCTCTACTTTAAAGAGTCCTCTCCTGCTGATGTTCAGGTGTATATCAGTATGTAGTGTCTCTACTTTAAAGAGTCCTCTCCTGCTGATGTTCAGGTGTATATCAGTATGTAGTGTCTCTACTTTAAAGAGTCCTCTCCTGCTGATGTTCAGGTGTATATCAGTATGTAGTGTCTCTACTTTAAAGAGTCCTCTCCTGCTGATGTTCAGGTGTATATCAGTATGTAGTGTCTCTACTTTAAAGAGTCCTCTCCTGCTGATGTTCAGGTGTATATCAGTATGTAGTGTATCTACTTTAAAGAGTCCTCTCCTGCTGATGTTCAGGTGTATATCAGTATGTAGTGTCTCTACTTAAAGAGTCCTCTCCTGCTGATGTTTCAGGTGTATATCAGTATGTAGTGTCTCTACTTTAAAGAGTCCTCTCCTGCTGATGTTCAGGTGTATATCAGTAGTTAGTGTATCTACTTTAAAGAGTTCTCGCCTGCTGATGTTCAGGTGTATATCAGTATGTAGTGTCTCTACTTTAAAGAGTCCTCTCCTGCTGATGTTCAGGTGTATATCAGTATGTAGTGTCTCTACTTTAAAGAGTCCTCTCCTGCTGATGTTCAGGTGTATATCAGTATGTAGTGTCTCTACTTAAGAGTCCTCTCCTGCTGATGTTCAGGTGTATATCAGTATGTAGTGTCTCTACTTTAAAGAGTCCTCTCCTGCTGATGTTCAGGTGTATATCAGTATGTAGTGTCTCTACTTTAAAGAGTCCTCTCCTGCTGATGTTCAGGTGTATATCAGTATGTAGTGTCCTCTACTTTAAAGAGTCCTCTCCTGCTGATGTTCAGGTGTATATCAGTATGTAGTGTCTCTACTTTAAAGAGTCCTCTCCTGCTGATGTTCAGGTGTATATCAGTATGTAGTGTCCTCTACTTTAAGAGTCCTCTCCTGCTGATGTTCAGGTGTATATCAGTATGTAGTGTCTCTACTTTAAAGAGTCCTCTCCTGCTGATGTTCAGGTGTATATCAGTATGTAGTGTCTCTACTTTAAAGAGTCCTCTCCTGCTGATGTTCAGGTGTATATCAGTATGTAGTGTCTCTACTTTAAAGAGTCCTCTCCTGCTGATGTTCAGGTGTATATCAGTATGTAGTGTCTCTACTTTAAAGAGTCCTCTCCTGCTGATGTTCAGGTGTATATCAGTATGTAGTGTCTCTACTTTAAAGAGTTCCTCTCCTGCTGATGTTCAGGTGTATATCAGTATGTAGTGTCTCTACTTTAAAGAGTCCTCTCCTGCTGATGTTCAGGTGTATATCAGTATGTAGTGTCTCTACTTTAAAGAGTCCTCTCCTGCTGATGTTCAGGTGTATATCAGTATGTAGTGTCTCTACTTTAAAGAGTCCTCTCCTGCTGATGTTCAGGTGTATATCAGTATGTAGTGTCTCTACTTTAAAGAGTCCTCTCCTGCTGATGTTCAGGTGTATATCAGTATGTAGTGTCTCTACTTTAAAGAGTCCTCTCCATGCTCTAATGTTCAAAAAGCTCTTTATTTCTCTCATACTGTCTGTGCTGCAGCTCCTCTTTTCACCCTCTGTCTGAAACCAGAGCCCAGTCTGCTCTGATTGGTTAGCTGGCCGGCTCTGTTGTGATTGGTCAACCAGCTTAGAGATGTCCCGCCCCTTAGCCTATCGGTACAATGTGTAGGGGCGCTAGCCAATAGGAGCGTGAGTGTTCACATGCACTAACTCCTGTAGAACACAGAGCGACTCTTTAAAGAAAGTCAGAAACACAAACATGTAGTAAATGGTTCTCAGTGGGATGTCTTCTTCTGTCTCTCCACAGCAGCAGAAGATGGATTACTCTCTGGAGGACATGTCCAACCAATCGTATCCGGACTACAACTACACAGACTTTGACTACGACCTGGTCTCTCCGTGTGCTCCGCAGAACAACCACAGTGTGCAGCTGGTCGTCGGGCCGTACGTTCACTCCATCATCTGCATCCTGGGCCTGGTGGGCAACAGCCTGGTGATCGTCACCTACGCCCTCTACAAGAGGACCAAGTCCATGACGGACGTGTACCTGCTGAACGTGGCGGTGGCCGACCTGCTGTTCGTGGCCTCACTGCCGCTCATCGTCTACAACGAGCTGACGGCGTGGTCCATGGGTCCGGTGGTGTGCAAGCTGCTGCGCGGCTCCTACAGCGTGAACCTGTACAGCGGCACGCTGCTGCTCGCCTGCATCAGCAGCGACCGCTACGTGGCCATCGTGCAGGCGCGCCGCAGCTTCAGACTGCGCTCGCTGGCCTACAGTCGCCTCATCTGCGCCGCCGTGTGGGCGCTCGCAGTACTGCTGTCCGTGCCCTCCTTCTACTTCTACAGCTTGTACCAGCCGACCCACAGCAGGGACTTCATGGACGAGGAGGACGGGAACAGCACCGACGGCACGGAGTACGTCTGCGAGCTCAGGTTCATGGACTCCACCGAGGCTTTGACCTCCAAGGTGGCGCTGCCCAGCATGCAGCTGGCCGTGGGCTTCTTCCTGCCGCTGCTCGTCATGGTCTTCTGCTACAGCGCCATCGTGGGCACGCTGCTGAAGGCCAGGAACTTCCAGCGCCACAAGGCGGTGCGCGTGGTGCTGGCCGTGGTGGCGGTGTTCGTGGTCTGCCACCTGCCCTACAACCTCACGCTGCTGTACGACACCGCCAGCATGTTCAATCTGCAGAACTGCGAGGACGTGGACTTCCTGAAGACAGCCAAGACGGTGACGCAGACCCTGGCCTACCTGCACTGCTGCCTGAACCCCGTGCTGTACGCCTTCGTCGGGGTGAAGTTCAGGAACCACTTCCGGAGGATTGTGCAGGACCTGTGGTGCCTGGGGAAGAGGTACATCCGGCCCCGGCGCTTCTCCAGGGTCACCTCCGAGATCTACGTGTCCACCCGCCGCTCCGTGTCCAGTGAGAACGGCTCGTCCTTCACGATGTGAGGACGCCGGGAACATCTCCGGAGGTCCACTCTGAAAATCCTCCGGTTCCCTAGAGGTTCTTCATTAGGTTCCCCATTGGCACTATCATGAGCACTGGCTCCGTCACGAGACGAACCCGAGGGCTTTAACGCGAGACACAAACACCTGCTGCATCTTTAATCTTTCCTGACGTCTTCAAGACTTCCTGAAGTGAAATCAACCTGAGAAGGAAACCCACCGCCGGGCGGCGAACACAAAGATTAAAGTTTCCTAAAAATCATCAAAATACCATCTGTTTTTTCAAACTGACCTCAGACTCTCTACTCAGCGTCCTGAATAAACAAGACGAATATTTTAACACCACAACTTTTCAGTGATTAAAATAAATACAGAAAATAATCTAAGATCTAGTTCATTATCACTTTATCCATGTCAGGTTGAGCTGTCTGTAAACTCAGAGACGAGTCACACATTTATTTAGTCAGAATTTTTTAATTTTCAGAATGTCAGAAAAAATACAGAATTTTTTATTTTCAAGAAAAAGTCAGAATTTTCAGGAAAAAGTCAGTTTTTAGATTTTCTGTATTTTCTGAAAGAAGACAGAATTTTAAAACTGTCAGAATATTCAGAAACATCTGGAAATGCGCTCAACAGAAGAGTCCCTGAACACACCACCATCCTGGGTGGCGGTCCACTTAAACTTCAAAAATCATTATTCTGTCTAACCTAATCTGATATCCCAAGTGTTGCTTTAGGTTGTAATTGGAAAGGAAAAGGAGCAAATGTGAAATAGATTAAATCACCTTAAATACCTATGTATTACTTGCATTCATCATTTATAGGGTGGATTCATGTAGTCTTTATATAAAATGCAGAAGAAAGACATTTATTTGATACGATTTACTTTTAACTTGTTCTCTCAACCTCAAAACAAAGCTGTATTCTGTCTGTTGTTTCATAAAATAAACTATCTTCAAGAAGTAAACCTGGGGCACGTGTTTTACATGTCTGATATCCTTTTCTGGCCCTGGTGGATAATATTTCCCAGAGCTTCCTGGAGTGAAAGATGTATCCGGTGGGGAGTTGGGGGCCAAGTGTTTGCTGTCTCCCTGGACCCGGAGCACCATCTCTAATCTCCGAGGTGTTCTGGGCTGTTTGCGCCTGTCAGCCGCCAGAGAAATGCACCTTGCCTCTTTTTTATTTCCGTCTTGTAAAATCAAAGTCTCTGAGGATAAAACTGCAGACCTTTATGATCAGGATGATAAGGTTTAATAAAGTGTGTTAATGTTTGACCTGAGGTGCTCCAGCTCGTTGGTTCCAGAGTTCAGAGGAGCTCATCATATTTCAGCTGGAGATGAACACACAGAGATAGACTGTATGTGAATCAACAGAGCTGTGGAGACCTGCTGGGAGTTACATGTTAGTTCTGTCTCTGCTTGGAGCGACTGATTCATTTCACCGTCACTCATCAGCAGATTCTCTTCAGAAGGTAAGAGCAGCTTTCATCATGTGTGTGTCAGCAGTTAGACTGAGAACAGTAGAGGTGCTGCTGTACTCATGTGTTGTGTTCACTGCATCGCTGGAACAAAACTCACAGGAAACAACAACAGTTTGGATGAAACTGAGATTCGGTTAGGGGTTAGCCTAACCCTAGTTTAGATGACTTTAGGGTTAGACTAGTTCAGATGACTTTAGGGTTGTGCTGCTGTTCTCGTTTTGTGTCTCCTTTATTTACATATGCTATAGAGGATCAGACATAATAGAAACATCTGTATAGTTAATATCATCCTGTACATCACCACCGTGGAACAAACAGAGCACAGATAGATGAACTCTGCTAACAAACAGTTTCTCAAAGGTTGGGTTTATTGTTCTGTCTCTCTGCATCAGTCACAGCAGAAGATATTTCAGTTTTTTCCCGCCAAACCTTATCTTGTTTCCAGGAATTGTGTGTTGTTAGTTTTATTGTTAGAGGTTTTGTTGCAGTACCAAGGGTTGCCCCGTTCAGTCTCTTTGAAACCTGTTTACAGCTCAGTTAGTAGGGGGTCAGAGTCTGAATCTGTCTACAGGCGGCCTGTTACTGATTAACAGCTGATAAAAACGACTTCAGTATCAGAAAGTAAGACGTCTCAGAAATACATGTTTAATATATGATATTCTGTGAGAGTAGGAGAGTCAATAAGCATCAGTGTATCAGGAGACCATGTTACCTGTGGAAGGTATTTGGGTGATGTCACGCACTGGCCAACAGCACACCTGTTGAATCTGATCTGAATGACTGTAATAGGAACCATCCCTGTGACCCTGATACCGTTAGGCTCCATATGAAGAAATGGAACATAAACGGATGTTTGTGACCTAAGAAAGGATATAAAAGATCAGAAACACAGTGAGAGGGATGCAGTGTTGACCTGTATGTGCATCAGATCAGATCAATCCTGCGTTTGGCTGCACCTGAATCCCCCGGTCCTCCTTCTCCTGGATCTGAGACGCATCAAAGAGACCCAGGCTGAGAGCTGCAGAAACTCTGATTAACAACCTTCATCATATTAATGATAATAAACATTTACAGATACATTTAGAAACGTGATGTGTCGGTCGCGAACGAGCCGATTATTTTGAACGGCTCTTTGGTACGAACGAGGGGAACCGAGTCGTACTTGGTGAGAGCCGTTCTTGTTATCGTTCAATCGTTGGTCCGCACTCTCTGCCTGCCAACATCCACTCGCCTTTTAAAAAGCTTGATTTTGTTCCCCAAACGTATTCTGTGAAGACCCGCCCCTACTCTGATTGGTAGGTTTCAGCACGAGGAGTGAGATGGGGTGGGTCTTAACGGAATACGCCAGAGAGAGAAGTCATAACAAGTGGTACAGGACAGGTAGACGACGTGTTTTTCGGATGGAAAATGAGCCAAACGTGAAAACCCAGCAGCATTTGGATGCACTTCAACCAAAACCCAGGCAGTGATAAAGCGCACCATTTGTAAAGGCAAAATATCCTTTAAAGCAGGATCAACAAATAATCTCCATCGCCACTTAAAAACACAGTATCTAAGAGTTGCGTGAATTTCATTCAAGGCAAGGCAACTTTATTTACTTAACACATACAGAGGGTCAATTCAAAATACATTCACTGACATGAATGACATGGATATGGCGCCACCTTGTGTCATGTTTACAATGCAGATGATTGACATTAGGTCTGGCAATGCAGTCAATCATAATCCTGGTGATTATTATAAACCTAGTGACCCCGCGCCCTTTAAAAAAACGGCTCTTTGAAAGGAACGGAGCCATAAGATCCGGCTCCCTTTAAAGAGCCATAATTCCCATCACTAATTTAGAAACTTCAACATGAATGGTTTTAATCAGACAGTAAATCCTGTTTCTGGAGTATCTCAGCATGTCTGCATGTTGTGTTTTCAGAGTTACTTTACACTCATCCTCTCAGATATTATAATTGAACAATCTGATGAATATATAAAGTTAATAATGTGCAAGGCTCTAAAATCATCCAAACCTCTGTACCATCATCTTATTACACAGCCCTGATTAAAGGGTAGAGTCAGATGAAGGTTAACGAGATAACATGAAATATGATTTGACTATAGCAACTATAAAAGAATAAAGTCATACATATAAAAGATAAACATGATGCATAGATGTTATTCAAGAACCAAAGTCCAAGCTTTATTGTCATGTGTAATAAAAAGCAATAAATTGCTTATGCTCAGTGGCGCCATCTCAGTCATTAAATCTATCAATGTTTGTTTATATAGCCCAATATCACACACTTACATTTGTCTCAGGGGCTTTACAGTTTGTACAGAATATAAATAAGACCCCCTCTGTCCTTGGACCCTCACACCGGACAAGGAGCACTGCTTACAACCCAATTTGCCTTTTCAATTTCAATTTCGGATTCATATTTGTATTCTGTGTCTCTCCTGGGACATGTCTCCATGCTTTAATGTTCAAAAAGCTCTTTATTTTTCTCATACTGCCTGTGCTGCAGCTCCTCTTTTCACCCTCTGTCTGAAAACAGAGCCCAGTCTGCTCTGATTGGTTAGCTTGCCGGCTCTGTTGTGATTGGTCAACCTGCTAGTTCAGATGACTTTTGGGTTAGACTAGTTCAGACTTTAGGGTTAGACTAGTTCAGATGACTTTAGGGTTAGACTAGTTCAGAAGACTTTAGGGTTAGACTAGTTCTGAGGACTTTAGGGTTAGACTAGTTCTGATGACTTTAGGGTTAGACTAGTTCTGATGACTTTAGGGTTAGACTAGTTCAGATGACTTTAGGGTTAGGACTAGTTCAGATGACTTTAGGGTTAGACTAGTTCAGATGACTTTAGGGTTGAACTAGTTCAGATGACTTTAGGGTTAGACTAGTTCTGAGGACTTTAGGGTTATACTAGTTCTGAGGACCTTAGGGTTAGACTAGTTCAGATGACTTTAGGGTTAGACTAGTTCAGATGACTTTAGGGTTAGTCTAGTTCTGAGGACTTTAGGGTTAGACTAGTTCAGATGACTTTAGGGTTAGACTAGTTCAGATGACTTTAGGGTTAGACTAGTTCAGATGACTTTAGGGTTAGACTAGTTCAGAGGACTTTAGGGTTAGACTAGTTCAGATGACTTTAGGGTTAGACTAGTTCAGATGACTTTAGGGTTAGACTAGTTCAGATGACTTTAGGGTTAGACTAGTTCTGAGGACTTTAGGGTTAGACTAGTTCAGATGACTTTAGGGTTAGACTAGTTCAGAATAATTTAGGGTTAGACTAGTTCAGATGACTTTAGAGTTAGACTAGTTCAGATGACTGTAGGGTTAGACTAGTTCAGATGACTTTAGGGTTAGACTAGTTCAGATGACTTTAGGGTTAGACTAGTTCAGATGACTTTAGGGTTAGACTAGTTCAGATGACTTTAGGGTTAGACTAGTTCAGATGACTGTAGGGTTAGACTAGTTCAGATGACTGTAGGGTTAGACTAGTTCAGATGACTTTAGTGTTAGACTAGTTCAGATGACTTTAGGGTTAGACTAGTTCAGATGACTTTAGGGTTAGACTAGTTCAAATTACTTTAGGGTTAGACTTGTTCAGATGACTTTATTGTTAGACCAGTTCAGATGACTTTAGGGTTAGAATAGTTCAGATGACTTTAGGGTTAGACTAGTTCTGATGACTTTAGGGTTAGTCTAGTTCAGATGACTTTAGGGTTAGACTAGTTCAGATGACTTTAGGGTTAGACTAGTTCAGATGACTTTAGGGTTAGACTAGTTCAGACTTTAGGGTTAGTCTAGTTCTTAGAACTTTAGGGTTAGACTAGTTCAGATGACTTTAGGGTTAGACTAGTTCAGATGACTTTAGGGTTGAACTAGTTCAGATGACTTTAGGGTTAGACTAGTTCTGAGGACTTTAGGGTTATACTAGTTCTGAGGACCTTAGGGTTAGACTAGTTCAGATGACTTTAGGGTTAGACTAGTTCAGATGACTTTAGGGTTAGACTAGTTCAGACTTTAGGGTTAGTCTAGTTCTTAGAACTTTAGGGTTAGACTAGTTCAGATGACTTTAGGGTTAGACTAGTTCAGATGACTTTAGGGTTGAACTAGTTCAGATGACTTTAGGGTTAGACTAGTTCTGAGGACTTTAGGGTTATACTAGTTCTGAGGACCTTAGGGTTAGACTAGTTCAGATGACTTTAGGGTTAGACTAGTTCAGAAGACTTTAGGGTTAGACTAGTTCAGATGACTTTAGGGTTAGACTAGTTCTGAGGACTTTAGGGTTAGACTAGTTCAGATGACTTTAGGGTTAGACTAGTTCAGATGACTTTAGGGTTAGACTAGTTCAGATGACTTTAGGGTTAGACTAGTTCTGAGGACTTTAGGGTTAGACTAGTTCAGATGACTTTAGGGTTAGACTAGTTCAGAATAATTTAGGGTTAGACTAGTTCAGATGACTTTAGAGTTAGACTAGTTCAGATGACTGTAGGGTTAGACTAGTTCAGATGACTTTAGGGTTAGACTAGTTCAGATGACTTTAGGGTTAGACTAGTTCAGATGACTTTAGGGTTAGACTAGTTCAGATGACTGTAGGGTTAGACTAGTTCAGATGACTTTAGGGTTAGACTAGTTCAGATGACTTTAGGGTCAGACTAGTTCAGATGACTGTAGGGTTAGACTAGTTCAGATGACTTTAGAGTTATACTTGTTCAGATGACTGTAGGGTTAGACTAGTTCAGATGACTTTAGAGTTAGACTAGTTCAGATGACTTTAGAGTTAGACTAGTTCAGATGACTTTAGAGTTAGACTAGTTCAGATGACTTTAGGGTTAGACTAGTTCAGATGACTGTAGGGTTAGACTAGTTCAGATGACTGTAGGGTTAGACTAGTTCAGATGACTTTAGAGTTAGACTAGTTCAGATGACTTTAGAGTTAGACTAGTTCAGATGACTGTAGGGTTAGACTAGTTCAGATGACTTTAGAGTTATACTTGTTCAGATGACTGTAGGGTTAGACTAGTTCAGATGACTTTAGAGTTAGACTAGTTCAGATGACTTTAGAGTTAGACTAGTTCAGATGACTTTAGGGTTAGACTAGTTCAGATGACTGTAGGGTTAGACTAGTTCAGATGACTGTAGGGTTAGACTAGTTCAGATGACTTTAGAGTTAGACGAGTTCAGATGACTGTAGGGTTAGACTAGTTCAGATGACTTTAGGGTTAGACTAGTTCAGATGACTTTAGGGTTAGACTAGTTCAGATGACTTTAGGGTTAGACTAGTTCAGATGACTTTAGTGTTAGACTAGTTCAGATGACTTTAGGGTTAGACTAGTTCAGATGACTTTAGGGTTAGACTAGTTCAAATTACTTTAGGGTTAGACTTGTTCAGATGACTTTATTATTAGACCAGTTCAGATGACTTTAGGGTTAGAATAGTTCAGATGACTTTAGGGTTAGACTAGTTCTGATGACTTTAGGGTTAGTCTAGTTCAGATGACTTTAGGGTTAGACTAGTTCAGATGACTTTAGGGTTAGACTAGTTCAGATGACTTTAGGGTTATCCTGTACATCACCACCATGGAACAAACAGAGCACAGATAGATGAACTCTGCTAACAAACAGTTTCTCAGAAGTTGGGTTTATTGTTCTGTCTCTCTGCATCAGTCACAGCAGAAGATATTTCAGTTTTTTTCCGCCAAACCTTATCTTGTTTCCAGGAATTGTGTGTTGTTAGTTTTATTGTTAGAGGTTTTGTTGCAGTACCAAGGGTCGGCCCGTTCAGTCTCTTTGAAACCTGCTTACAGCTCAGTTAGTAGGGGGTCAGAGTCTGAATCTGTCTACAGGCGGCCTGTTACTGATTAACAGCTGATAAAAACGACTTCAGTATCATAAAGTAAGACGTCTCAGAAATACATGTTTAATATATGATATTCTGTGAGAGTAGGAGAGTCAATAAGCATCAGTGTATCAGGAGACCATGTTACCTGTGGAAGGTATTTGGGTGATGTCACGCACTGGCCAACAGCACACCTGTTGAATCTGATCTGAATGACTGTAATAGGAACCGTCCTATGACCCTGATACCGTTAGGCTCCATATGAAGAAATGGAACATAAACAGATGTTTGTGACCTAAGAAAGGATATGAAAGATCAGAAACACAGTGAGAGGGATGCAGTGTTGACCTGTATGTGCATCAGATCAGATCAATCCTGCGTTTGGCTGCACCTGAATCCCCCGGTCCTCCTTCTCCTGGATCTGAGACGCATCAAAGAGACCCAGGCTGAGAGCTGCAGAAACTCTGATTAACAACCTTCATCATATTAATGATAATAAACATTTACAGATACATTTAGAAACTTCAGACAGTAAATCCTGTTTCTGGAATATCTCAGCATGTCTGCATGTTGTGTTTTCAGAGTTACTTTACACTCATCCTCTCAGATATTATTCTTGCACAATCTGATGAGTATATAAAGTTAATAATGTGCAAGGCTCTAAAATCATCCAAACCTCTGTACCATCATCTTATTACACAGCCCTGATTAAAGGGTAGAGTCAGATGAAGGCTAACAAGATAACATGAAATATGATTTGACTATAGCAACTATAAAAGAATAAAGTCATACATATAAAAGATAAACATGATGCATAGATGTTATTCAAGAACCAAAGTCCAAGCTTTATTGTCATGTGTAATAAAAAGCAATAAATTGCTTATGCTCAGTGGCGCCATCTCAGTCATTAAATCTATCAATGTTTGTTTATATAGCCCAATATCACACACTTACATTTGTCTCAGGGGCTTTACAGTTTGTACAGAATATGAAGAAGACCCCCTCTGTCCTTGGACCCTCACACCGGACAACGAAACAGTTCCAAAGAAACCCCACAGTTAACGGGGGAACACTTTATAAACCTTGGGGAGAGCAACAGAGGCGGATTCCTCTCCTAGGTGTTGTGTGTAAATTAAAAAAGATAATACATTTACAATAAAGGCGGATGCTAGAAAAGATCACGTGTCTTTATATAAGAAGAAGATGGAGGTGGATCCAGGTGGATGTCAACAACCCTCTGGGTGACATCAAAGAAGTAGTAAAGTGAGGTGAGGTGCCATCTACCACCATCTAGTGGACAGCTGGTAGAACTCCATCCTCTGGTGTGTGATTTCTCTCTCTCTGACTGGGTTTCTGACACTGCTATCACTGCTATCACTGCTATCACTGCTATCACTGCTATCACATGACTCTGATGTTCATTCTGGGCTGATCTGGTCTTGTTGAGGCTCCAACAAGGTTCCTGACTATCTGAGAGGAGGAGCACTACCTGTGATGTAAAGCTTGTGGTAATGAATGAGCATGTTGTTGTGTTTGTGTGAAGGTGGAGGCTCTGCTATGGATCAGAGTGAGGACAGAGAGGAGGAAGCCCCCCCCTCTAAAAGCTCTGGGGAACATGACAGCCAGACCAAAGCTCAGAGGTGAGATCTCCACCTGTCCATGACTCTTCTCCATGTCACAGCTCAGCACTCATTATTCACTCAAAGCTCTGTGTGTTGTGTTCCAGCCCAGAGCAAACACCACATCCTGCTGGACCTGGACCTGAACCTGGACCTGGACCTGAACCTGGACCTGGACCTGGAGCTGGTCCTGAACCTCGTCCTGAACCTGGTCCTGAACCTGGTCCTGGACCTGTACCTGGACCCAGCTCTGTGTCCAGTAACCAGCTTACTGCCAGAGACCAGAACCAGGTGTGTGGTCGCCGGCTGAGTCACTCTCTTATTTCTCTCATGTTACTTATTTGTACCACTTCAGGTTGCAGGGGGTGGGAGTCTTCATTGAACATGGAGTTAGACAGCCTCTGTAACGGTCTGATGAGCAGGGGCTCCAGGTTTAGCTGTGACTCACCAATCAGTCTGCTCGACCACTTTATGATCTGACTGAGACAGTTTCTGCTCTTTAAAGACAGGTTACCAAACCAAGACATTAAAGGAAAAGACAGAACTGACTGTGCTGACTGTCTTCAAGTTTAGGATTGACTTCCTGAATGTCTGTCGTGAAGTCTAAGGTATTAAAACAAGTTTAGAAACGATTAGGGTATTTACTAACTCGACATCTGAATTGAAGCCATCCAAAGTCACATGGCAGCTGTTCTTTGGATCCTGAAGGCCTGTTATGGTTTTCAAAAGTACAAAAATACAATAAAACAATATATAGTTCTGTAAGATAAAGATGTTCTTTCTCTGTATCTTTGCTCTGCAGGGAGAAAAGATGGAGACACCTAGAGAAGTCCTATTCAAAACTTTAAAAGATTTGGGGGAAAATGAGTTTAAAGACTTCAAGTGGTACCTGGAGGGGAAGGTCCTAGGATTCCCAGGAATCCCAAAGAGTGAACTAGAGAAAGCAGACCGAGGGGACACAGTGGATCTGATGCTTCGGGACTACGACATAAACACCATTAAAGTGACCAGAGACGTTTTGAAGAAGATCCCGAGGAATGATCTAGAAGAGGAATTATCAAAAACCTCATCAGACCCTAAAGGTAGGTCTTTAAAAAAGAGTGTACTAAAAGATAACTTTTTTTATTTTTCACAGCCATGCATCATGTTTTTAGACTCCTGATACACCCCTCAGAGAACCATCACCTCCACATGGTGTTGGGGTTGAGATACCCCTGAAAGCAGAGAGGTCAGGGTCACTAGTTTCTGGCAGGGTCACCCTGTTGGTCCCAGGTGAAGGGTAGTAGAACCTTTATAGATCAGCATTTTAGGAATCCAATTACCTTTCCTGGATAAGTGAGACTGGAGTTTGGTGGAATTGTCCAAAGATCAGCTCCTATCGTCTCTGTCAGGGTTGGGGGGAAATAGGACTCAAATGCAGAACACAGACAGGGAAGCGGGTATCCAGGTAATAACCAAAAACGAGCTTTATTCCACAAAGCTGATAAGAAAAACTACAAAACACTAACCAGCAACAGGTGAACACAATGAGACGGCGGTACACCAGACGGGACTGTGTGTGATTGGTTGTTCCTCGTCACATGACAAGCGGTGCGTGGCGCTGCTCCGCTCCAAAAGTTCAATATTTTGAACTCAAGGCGCGTGCACACAAGAGCAGACATCCAGAGCCAGGCGTACGGGCCTCTTTTAATCTTTTTTTAAAAACTTTTAATCGAAAATGTAAAAAAAAAACATTGCTCCCGCCTGGGAGATCGTAGTTGAATCAGATGAGCTTTATTCATTGGTCCAGACGGCATAAACAGGAGGACACATTTCTTCGATTCATAATAACTAAAAGTTTATCATTTTCAAAAGGAACAAAAGACTTTTCCGCTTCCCCGTCTCATCACCCTCAGCTGTGTCCTATCAACCTACCATATATAGGCATATAGCCATGCACGTGATACTGACGCACCTTTCATAACAAATAAGTGAGCCTTAAATTAATACATTTTAAACCATAGTGTGACTCACAAAAATACCTGATAATCAAGAGTTGAATCTACTTTATATTATTATTATCAAGCCTAACATTCAGACAATAATAACAAAATGAAAATGGCTCTAACATACCAGCCCCTAATTGCTTATTACATAGCAATTACCAATAATAATATATCAAAAGAGTCATTTTAACAAAACATATAACATCCATCCGTCGCATATTTGTATACTCAAGTCCATAGTATATTGTATACTTTCAAGTCCATGTAAGACCATTACTGAGTGTGTAGGTCTAGTACTAATTGTCTGTAATGTTCTGCTGTTCAAAAGGCAGCCTTTGATGGGGGGGGGTAGGAGACCAAGAGTCTAGTCCTTTGGTCTAACAGTCAGAGGTGCACGTGACTGAAAGGCTAAGGCTTAGTAGGCTCAGTCTGTTGCCTCCAGGAGCAGACACAACTTAGTTATGGGTCTTTCTATGGTACTAGTCTTGGTTTTAACCAGGACACTCCTAACAAGTCCTTTTGAACCAGGAAGGGTCTTAACTACACGTCCCAGGAGTCAAGTGTTCCTCGGTGCATTCTCATCAACGATGATGACCAGGTCTCCGGGGGTGAAGTTTCTTTTGATTGTATTCCAGTTGGGCCGTTCTTGCATCAAATGAAGGTATTCCCTGGTCCAGCGCTTCCAGGTCAGCAAGGTATTGCACCTGCCTCCTGGCTGAAGAGTTAGCAGCGGATAGCCAATAACGTTGAAGGAGTTTGGAGAGCATGTGACCTGAGTGACCAACTTGATGATGTATTGTCGGAGAATCTCAGACTAAGCTAGTCGAAAAAGTCCGGACCTCCTTCTCAACATTATCATTTATTAACTTTCTTCGTGATTTACAATTCGAATGGGTTCTGAAGAAATCGCTGGAGGCAGTCAGAGTTTGTTGCAAAAATAACTTTTACTTCATCAAACGACAAAAACAAAAGTCAGAGCAGACCCCGGGATCGTACCAGCTAACCAAACATCGGTTTAGCATTTTATAACTAAACTTTCTTGTTTCTTATTGGTTGACCTTGGTGGAAGTCGCTACGCCACTCCCCGACTCTTTGTTGTAACTTTTTCCCGCATGCGTTTGCGTTTAATTATTTCTCCGCGTACGTGCCTGTAACTCTTTTTGCTAACGTTTGCACTTATTTTACTACCGCACATGTGGCCTGGAGGCGTTCCGTCACATTTGACCGCTTCCCGACCTCCACCCAGGTTCACCATCAAGTGAAAAGGAGTTTCCACTCTGAGGCCTTGTTTTTTACACACAATTTTAGTTAACTTTAACTACCACAATAGTTTTTACTTTTTACATTACATAACCCTTATTTTATGTACTATATAATACTACAACAGTATGTGGCTTAGTATCAACTTGGAAATATGAGAATGTTTAGGTAGAATCATTGGATGTTTGACCTCAGTTGGCATAGCCATCTTTGTAGTTCTTCCTCCCAGCATCAATGATAGGGTCCAGCTTGTATAGGGAGCTTCCTCTATTGCACTGTTTGGCTTTTTCCAGCAAGGCAAACTCTTCTTTGAAATGCTGTCTCTGCTCGTGGCAAGTAATGGCCTTTTCAGCATTTTCCGTGTCCTCTACTGAAAGTCTTAGTGCATTAGCTGTAGGCCTTTTGAGCAGAAGCATCTGATCCTTCAGTCTCTTTCCTTTATCCTGCTTTGCTCCGAGATCAGTGGAGCAATCTTTCCCCTTTTCTCTCCTCTGCAGGAGCTTTCGGTCATCAGCTGACATTTGTCTTTCCTCTTCATACTCGTTCGTTGCAAATCGTTAATATATTGAGTTAGAGAGGACGCTGGCACGGTCTATTGCCGCTTCTCCCTCGTAGCCTCTTTTTGTTATTTTTAGCAAGGATTCTACTGCTTTTCTTTTGTTTTTGCACGGATTATATGGATGCTTATACCAACTATACCCAGACAATACTCCACTTTCCTGCAAATCCCTCGTCGGCTGGACGAGCTACTAACGTCTAAGCTACGAGTGGCTAATAAGGTAGCTCAACCTTATTGAGCTACGAGTGGCTAATAAGGTTAGCCGCTATGCCAGCAGCGACACCTACCACAAACAATTCCAGCTCAACTTCTCCACCCAGCTCGATCATCTGCCAAGCTGTGGATCTTTCTGTGTTTCTGGCTAGTGTTAATTTCGTCAGCTATTTTTTTATTTAGGTTTAGTCTTAGTCCTGTGTTAAATTTCCTTTTTAGTTTTAGTCATATTTAGTCACCTTCATCCTGTTTTTATTTAGTCAAGTTTTAGTCGACTAAAAGTCTGAGCATGTTAGTCTTATTTAAAGAAAACTAATTATTTTAGTCTACTTTTTGTCAGTCTATACACAACTCGTCACTCACTCGCGCTGACGGGGGGGGGGGGGGGGGGGGGGGGGGGGGGGATATTCGGTTAACGCGACCACTGCTCCCAAGCCCTGTTGTTGCCATTTTATTTTCTGTTAAATAACTGTTAGTTAGACCATGAGTTAGACCCGAGTCTTCCTGACAGTTCACAGTGTTCACAGACACACAGCTGCTGCCCAGCCGCAGCACCGGAAAAAAAAAAAATTAAATTATTATTCAGAAATGTTATTCTGTAACTTCAATCTCAGAGAACTTGAGTTTTTGTAATAACATAATATAGCAGCCTAATAATAAGACAAATTATATAAGAATTTAAATACAAAATTAATATAATCTATATGTAATATAAATAATGAATACTAAGAATAATAATCAAAATTATATAAACAGAATAATAATCAACAATAGAATTCGGGGGAGACAATTGGCCTACATTTCATGAGATGGGGTGTGGTATAGTACCTGGATAGTGGATCGGGGGGCGCTGGCCCAAAAAAGGTTGAGAACCACTGGGTTACATAGACGATCGGACATGGAGCAAAAGGGAAGACTAAATACACAGAAGAGAAATTACAGGACAAGACACAGCTGGGCAGGGGAGGCAGAAACACAAGGGGGGGGGGGGGGGGGGGCAACAGGTGAACACAATGAGACAATCAGACACAGGGAGAAGAGAATTTCAAAATAAAACAGGAAACTACACACACAAAACTAAGAATCGTGACAGTCTCTTCCTAACCACTATTCCTTAACCTCTGTGAAACATCTTGGGCTTAATGATAGAAGGATTCATCAGGACTTAGGAAAAGAGACTGCTGTGTTATGAGAGTCCGACCGCACTGACACTATCCAACGTCATTATGATGTACCAGCCGATGTTATTAAGAAGGAGAAGACGCTTTATTTGATCCCAAAGGGGAAATTCACCTCAGTTATTCGTCTCAGTTGTGGTAACAGACAGTACAATACACACACAGGACAGGTGAGAGAGGTCTGAGCAAAACAGGCAGCCAGTCTGTCCAGTGCCAGGGAGCAGTTGGGGGTTCTGTGCCTTGCTCGAGGGCAGGAGGTGAACTGGCACCTCTCCAGGAACCAGTCTACACTCCGTGTTATTTTGGTCCGATCGGGACTCCAACCGGCACCCTTCGTTTCCCAACACAAATTCCTACAGACTGCGCCACTGCGGCAGTAAAACCCTCTGCTGCATTGGCTGGGAATCGAACCCGGGCGTCCAGACGAGAACTCTACCACTGAACCACCAATGCTATATTAACGAGTTTCTCCTGGTGGGACATTGGAGATATGTAATACAAGTGGGTGATGCTAAATGCCAGTGTTGGGCAGGGGATGGATCAGAGGAATGACAAGAAAGTCATCAGTGGGCTCTGAAATGGCAGTGAGTCCTTGAGTGCTATGTTTACCCAGGAAACGGCCAATTCTGTTTGGAATGAGGTTTGTCCTGCCAAACTGTCAGATATCTCAGGAGGGGGAGTCATGGATAAACCCCGGGTGTTTGCCACAGTGTAGGTTAGCTGCTGACTCAGTCTCAGGATATTGAATGGGACTGATGCACACTGAGTTCAGGAGGCAGAGCTGAGGGCTTGGAGAACAGCTGTTGTTGCTCAGGTGGTCACTGTGGAGGTTTGTCCTGACATAAGATTGGACAGTTGAGATTTACATTTCTGTCCAATGCTGCATGGAGGCAGACAGTGTCATTGTCCATGATTTAAAGGGGACTGTAGGGTGAGCTCTAAACATCAGAGGAGCACATTGCTCAGCCTCACTGATTGCTCACTGCAGATTATGTCCTAGTCATTACTAATGGCCCAGCCCCCTACAGGTGGAAGGAGGTATCATTTGCCGTCCAACATGACTTGGGGAGAAAGGAACGGGTTATTACTGTGACCCCCCAGAGTGTCTTGTAGATGGTAGGCTACTGCAGGAGTATACTGCGACTCACTAAGAGCCATCCACTTCCTGTATAACTGGAGAGAGAGCTGTGTCCACACCCTCAGTGGGTGTTGGGATCAGCTGGTATCGTGCCTCATCTCCCAGCAGCAGGAATAAGAGTCAGTCAGGTTCAGGGCCATGGTTCTCTGTGGGAAAACTGATGGTTCTCTGTGGGGTGGAACTTATACTGGACAATGTACAGATAATTATGCAACAAGATCCAGTGACTTGATACAAAGAAAATAACCTGCTATTTTGTCAGAAATGGGTCCAATTAGAAGGAAATATGTTGATGTGTCTTTAATGTAAATATCTTTCTTATTCATTCAGATATTCTCACAAAGTGCCAAGGTGAACTCAAATCAAACCTGAAGGAAACATTTAAAAATATCAAATTAATGGAAAAATCTGAACCCCTACATGAAATCTACACGGAGATCTACATCCACCGGGGAGACACCACAGAGGTCAACAAGGAACATGAGAACAGACAGATCGAACGAGCATCCAGGAAACCAGACAGACCAGAAACAACCATCAGACAAGAAGACCTCTTTAAAGGCTCAACTGAAAGAGGTAAACCAATCAGAGCAGTGATGACAAAGGGTGTGGCTGGCATTGGGAAAACAGTCTTAACACAGAAGTTCACTCTGGACTGGGCTGAAGGCAAAGCCCACCAGGACATCCAGTTCATATTTCCATTCACCTTCAGAGAGCTGAATGTGGTGAGAGAGAACAAGTACAGCTTGGTGGAACTTGTTCATCACTTCTTCTCTGAAACCAGAGAGGCAGGAATCTGCAGGTTTGATCAGTTCAAGGTTGTGTTCATCTTTGACGGTCTGGATGAGTGTCGACCTCCTCTGAAATTCCACAACACTGAGATCCTGACTGATATCAGAAAGTCCACCTCAGTGGATGTGCTGCTGAGAAACCTCATCAGGGGGAAACTGCTTCCCTCTGCTCGCCTCTGGATAACCACACGACCTGCAGCAGCCAATCAGATCTCTCCTGAGTGTGTGGACATGGTGACAGAGGTCCGAGGGTTCACTGACCCACAGAAGGAGGAGTACTTCAGGAAGAGATTCAGAGATCAGAAGCAGGCCAGAACCATCATCTCCCACATCAAGACCTCACGAAGCCTCCACATCATGTGCCACATCCCAGTCTTCTGCTGGATCTCTGCTTCAGTTCTGGAGGACATGTTGAAAACTGAGGGAGGAGAGCTGCCCAAGACCCTGACTGAGATGTACATCCACTTCCTGGTGATTCTGTCCAAAGTGAACGTCAAGTATGATGAAGGAGCCGAGACGGATCAAGACTGGAGTCTAGAGACCAGGAAGATGATCGAGGTTCTGGGAAAACTGGCTTTTGAGCAGCTGCAGAAAGGCAACCTGATCTTCTCTAAGTCCAACCTGAGAGAGTGTGGCATCGATATCAGAGCAGCCTCAGTGTACTCAGGAGTGTTCACACAGGTCTTTAGAGAGGAGAGAAGAATGTACAAGAACAAGGTGTTCTGCTTCGTCCATCTGAGCGTTCAGGAGTTTCTGGCTGCTCTTCATGTCCATCTGATCTTCATCAACTCCGAGGTCAACCTGATGGCCCCCTGTTGGTCTAAAGTCTTCAGAGCCAAACCTAAACATCTCTACCAGAGTGCTGTGGACAAGGCCTTACAGAGTCCAAACGGACACCTGGACTTGTTCCTCCGCTTCCTCCTGGGTCTTTCAATGGATGCAAATCAGAAACTCCTACCCGACCTGCTGACACAGACAGTAAAGGACTCACAGATCAACAATTTAACAGTTGAAAACATCAAGAAAAAGATAAGAAAGAACCCGTCTCCAGAGAAAAGCATCAACCTGTTCCACTGTCTGAATGAACTGAATGATCGTTCTCTAGTGGAGGAGATCCAACAGTCCCTGAGTTCAGGAAGTCTCTCCACAGAGGATCTGTCTCTTGCTCAGTGGTCGGCTCTGGTCTTCATCTTACTGTCATCAAAAGAAGATCTGGACGTGTTTGACCTGAAGAAATACTCTGCTTCAGAGGAGGCTCTTCTGAGGCTGCTGCCAGTGGTCAAAGCCTCCAGGAAAGCTCTGTAAGTGGAGATAAAACTACATTAACTAGGAACAGTTTGAGACATGATAATATAACTCTTTGTGTTCACTGCTGATCTTTCCCCAGGCTGAGTGGCTGCAACCTGTCAGAGAGAAGCTGTGAAGCTCTGTCCTCAGTCCTCAGCTCCCAGTCCTCTAGTCTGAGAGATCTGGACCTGAGTAACAACGACCTGCAGGATTCAGGAGTGAAGAAGCTGTCGGGTGGACTGGAGAGTCCACACTGTGACCTGGAGACTCTCAGGTCAGAGTTCAGCTTTTTATTTTCAAGCAGTTTAACTTTAGATTATTTTAACCAGCTTTTTGTTCATGTTGATAAAGATGGTCCACCTCTGTATGATTTTCCTGCTCATGTGACTTTTTAAAGCACTGAGTTTACTGTATTCCCTGGTTCCAGTCTGTCAGGCTGTATGGTCACAGAGGAAGGCTGTGTTTCTCTGGCTTCAGCTCTGAGCTCCAACCCCTCCCATCTGAGAGAGCTGGACCTGAGCTACAATCATCCAGGAGACTCAGGAGAGAAGCTGCTGTCTGCTGGACTGGAGGATCCACTCTGGAAACTGGAGACTCTCAGGTATGGACAAACTGACTGCAGGTTCCTCATATTTTTGAGGGAGTTAGTCTGAGTTGGGAAAAAAATGGATCCCTTCAAGTTTTATTACATGGGAACGACTCCTGGTCCGGGTTAAGGTTATGGTTAGCAGGGCCGTCCACCATGTTAGCGGCTGCTGCTGTGTACCTGCCGTTGGCGGTGTCTGACTTGGTGCACAGGGTGTAGGTCAGTGGATCTCAACTGGTCAGGCCTCGGGACCCACTTTTTCCTTTGTCAATAGATCGCAACCCGAAATTTCGAATCACTCAAATCTATTCAACAAAAAATGTGCTGTAATATATACGCTTTTCAGCATACATTATGAATTAAAGTGAAGTACAGTGCATATATCCCTTATATCCCTTCACAGAACTAAAGTACACTAAAAAAAGGTTTAATGAGATGATGGAATCAAAGCTGAACTGTATCACACATGCTGTGTCTTTCAGACATGCTGAAAACCCAACCCCAGCAGGGGGTCTGGGGGGATTGTCCCCCAGGAGATTTTTAGAAATACTAACATATAAACTACGCATTCTGGTACACTGAGAGAAGAAAATAAATAAATCTATTACTACCCGACATATTAATGATATTTAATACCATTGTTTGTTTTTCACTTTGTTCTGACAGCTTGCTGCTCCTCACAGAGAGAAGAGCAAAGAGGAGAGAGTCTGTGTGAATTACTTTAAATTGTGGGTAAGGGTAGATAGCCCCCATTGTTCTGTGACCTGTCAATCATCAAACCGGGGGTCATATTTCATCATGTGTTCATTTCTATCTGAAGTTGTACCCATGGATGTATAAAGAATAGTTCTACCGCAAAGTTATTCTCCGTGGGGACTTCCGGCAACAATCTTGATTCTGATTGGCCAGAAGACTCGAAAAAACATCAGCAAAGATGTTTTATTGAGAAGATGATCACTACGTGACAGAAGTTTTCCAAACCGTTTATGGTCTCCGGTACTTCCAGTCCAACGGCTACTGCATGCACAGTGTTAGAAAATCGGGCCTTCAAAATAAAAGTTTGACTTATTTTGACCTCTTTTTTTTCTTCACTCACACATCTGCAACCCACTCGAAACGGGTCCGCGACCCACTTTTGGGTCGCGACCCACCAGTTGAGAACCACTGGTGTAGGTGATGGTGATCATGTTTATGAAAGGGAGGAGGTGGTTTTGGTTGAAGTACGGGACAGTGAGGATTGGCGTGTGGATCTTTGGAGGAGGATGCACACAGACAGCAGGCAGTACACCAGGTCCCACATCAGAGAGAATAGAATTTCATCAGCCAGATAAGATCAATTTATTGTTTTAAGCACCATTTTAATACTTTTAAAAATGTGCACTATACAGATGGAGCGTCTTATTTTGGACAGTTTGAAACGCGAGGGTCGTGATTGGTCCGTGATTGGTCCGTGATCGGCCCGTGATCGGCCCGTGATCGGCCCGTGATGAAGAGCCGGCCCCCAGTCTGACTTGATACCGCCCTTCGCGGAGGGATCTTGATCCCTGTGTGTTATTTTTCCCCATAATGACCAAGTCGCTGCAAATTATCCCGCTTATTACATGGCCACATTCTCAACAAAGTAACGACATGACTCCCAATATTAATTAAAATGCTTTTATGGATTTAGAAAATATTTTTATTGATTTAAAAAATAGTTGTATGTATTGATTTAAATTGACATGCATCCGCTAAGAAAAATAGTCCGTTGTTACCGTTTTTTAAACAGTCAGAATGAAACGGCAGCTCTCAGCTGTGTGTTTACACACCTAATGGCCCATCACAGCTCTCTCCCCCCCCTGATCTTTCTTTTCCAACAGTTAAGTTAACTGTAGGTTACTCTGAGTGACAAGCTTACAGTTAGTGAAGTAACACTTTTTTTTTGTGAGTCACGACCTCGCTGTTTCATTCTAACATAACGCTCCAAATATGACTGTTTCCACTCTGACTTCAATACAGCAACACCATTGTTTGGTTTCCATGGTAGCGTGTCTCTTTAGTAGCGTGCACTCCTTTCCTGTAAATTACAGGTCCAGCCAGGCAAAACAGTAATATGAAATATGAACGTTAGTTTTTAACTGAAATGATCAAATAAAGTCAAAATGTCACAGTGTTTACAAACATTGACCATACCGTTCACCAGCCCCCACCCCACTATGTTGAGTATAGCCTACTCTTTGTTTAAAACTAATTGGCCATCGGAATGTGTGTGTCCCAACCCCCCCCTGTGATATCTCTTCTCCAGCAGTCTGTTTTGAAAAGTTTGATTGAAAAGTTTATTAACAGTTTGTATATTGTCTGTAGGTTTGTGTTCGCATATTTATGCTGTCGCAGTTCCTGTTGTTTCTATCGCGCATTGCCGGTATGAAAGGGTCTGTGCCGGAAATATCAAGATAACACGGCAGGGTCCGTTACAGTTTGTTTTCATCTGATTTCAAATAAACAAAGTCTTGGCTTTCAGAATATTAAACTTGTTTCGGCAAATTTAGATGATAAATACAACTATGAAGCTTGTAACGGCATAATTACTTAAGCGGAGAACGGAGTAATTTAATGTTACAGCAGGCATAACAACAGCCGGTGTTTATTTTATTATTATATATAGTCGTTATTCATTTGTTTTAAAGCTCAATAAGGAAGATTTAAACTTTCACACACGTTGACCGGCGAAAAACTCTGCCCGGTTCCCTCGGCCCCCACCACGTTGAATAAACAGAAGGCTGCTTTTGTGGAGGAAGTTACAGCGCTACGTACGCACATTTAGCTTTCAGTGTTACTGACCTGAGATGTTTTTATTACATGAATTAATTACATTGACCATACCGTTCACCATCCCCCACCCACCTACTGTATGTTGATCTTTGACATGTAAATGGGTACCTACCCCCCTCTGAGTGAATACCTGTTGTACCTGTCAGGGGCTAAGCCCATAGGACTATGCTCTGATGTCATCACCCTCGCACATTTGTCATAAGTTTACAAAAAACGATGTTAACACTTTCTCGTTCTTAATATATGCTATATTTAGGGTCGATATGTGTTGAATTTACTTTCACTTTAACACTAGAACTGCCAATCGGGTCAATTTGACCGAGAGCTGTTTTTTATTGTGTGTAACTTTTTTTCAATAAAATATTAAAGTCTTCCAGTCCGCGGCTCCTCCGTGCAGAGAGTTTGCAGCGTGTGTGTCAGCAACGTGCAGTCAGGGGAGGCACGGATTGGCCGTCGGGAGAGTCGGGACTTATCCCGGTGGGCCGCTGGCCAGCTGTGAGTTCTGGAGAATCACAGAACGGCCGGACGCCAACGGCCCGGTTCGCTTACGGCCGACAACACCCCCCCACAATTCACGAGCGTCTAACTCGGCCATAGTTTGGACACTCATTTTAATCACACACGTCTCCCCATCCCATTCAAATTCTTGACTGAGCCTATACTGTATGCATTTGAAAATAAATAGTAGCTACAGTACCCCCCTCTGAGTGAATACCTGTTGACTACACATCTTGTACACATTTAATTAGGAGCAAAAACACACACTTCAAGTCAGATCATCACCCTTAGCTATTTTAATTACCTCTCAAACAACCTAAACTAGTTATAAATGTTTATTTTTACTGTCGGCCGGGTCAGCTGCTGCATGAGACAGACACTGAAAAGTATTATCATCTGAAATTAATCATTATGTTATTAGTATTAAATATATATAAGTATTTATACTTATATATAAGGTTATATATTATTATATATTTAGTTTTTTATATAATATCTGCATTTTCTCTTTTGAAAAACTAAGTCTTAGTTTGGCCATAGTTATTTAATATATAAAGACTATATATTATTGAATTACAAGATTAGATATACTTTATTTGATCTAAAATATTGATGTGTTCAAATGCTCTTCTAAACAAAACTGAAAGTCCATGAAAGTTGTCTTCCTGTTTTTGTGAAGGAAGCGCCATCTCCTGGTTAAATCTTGAAATTGAAAATCTGGCAACGCCCTCTTGGAAAATAGTGGGAGGGCTTAACATTCCCAGATACTGGTCTTTGGCAGGTCTTAGGCAGGTAGCTGGCAGGTAGTAGGCAGGAAGCAGTAAGCTGGAGTCTGAAATAAGCTGCTCCATCTGTATCTTCCCTTCTAAAAGGGTTAAATTAATAATCTTTTTTCTCAAAGTAATGATAAACCTGTGAGTTGGATGTAGAAGTGTCAGAATCAATATTGATGTTTTTTATTTTAAAGAAAATTCAGATTTTACAGTAAAAAACTGTAAATTATAGTGTCCGTCCAAATATTATTTTTTACTTATAGTGAAAACCACCCTTGGATGATGGGTTAGTAGACTAAAAGCTTTAGGAATCCAAAGTACAACATATAATAAGTACCCTGTATCAAGATTGATGCAAAACAAGTGACATTTGACCTTTTTAGAGAGGTTTAGCAAAAAGAAACCACTTCTGGGGTCATTTGGGTGGATTTTCCATATCTCTGGCCCCCCTTGCTCGATTTTGATGGTTGACATCTCTTTCTGACCGTTAGAGCCAATAGAATCGAAGGGGGAGTCCCCCACACACACTCATTGTGAAGAGAAATGGTGGGGGCTTCGCGCATGTAATTTGGCATCAGAGTGAACCTATCTCTAGCTCTGACATCTGGAAACGGAAAGGCAAGGCAAGGCAAGGCAAGGCAAGGCAAGTTTATTTATATAGCACCTTTCAACACAAGGCAATTCAAAGTGCTTTACAAAAATGGAAGACATTAAGAAAATGGCATTTAAAATCAGTCATTAAAAAGAAAAGATAATAAAATAAACATTAAAAGAAAAAATACATGGATAAAAGTTACAGTGCAGTTTAAGATGTGAATAGTTCAATTAAAAGCAGCGGCAAAAAGAAAAGTCTTCAGCCTGGATTTAAAAGTAGTAAGAGTTGCAGCGGACCTGCAGGTTTCTGGGAGTTTGTTCCAGATATTTGGAGCATAATAACTGAATGCTGCTTCTCCATGTTTAGTTCTGACTCTGGGGACAGAAAGCTGACCAGTCCCTGAAGACCTGAGAGTTCTGGATGGTTCATAATTTAGCAGGAGGTCAGACATGTATTTTGGGCCTAAACCATTCAAAGCTTTATAAACCAGCAGCAATATTTTGAAATCTATTCTTTGACACACAGGAAGCCAGTGTAAGGACTTCAGAACAGGAGTGATGTGATCCACTTTCTTAGTGTTAGTGAGGAACCAGTGTAAAGACTTCAGAACAGGAGTGATGTGATCCACTTTCTTAGTGTTAGTGAGGAACCAGTGTAAAGACTTCAGAACAGGACTGATCCACTCTCTTAGTGTCAGTGAGGAACCAGTGTAAAGACTTCAGAACAGGACTGATGTGATCCACTTTCTTAGTGTCAGTGAGGAACCAGTGTAAGGACTTCAGAACAGGAGTGATGTGATCCACTTTCTTAGTGTCAGTGAGGAACCAGTGTAAAGACTTCAGAACAGGACTGATCCACTTTCTTAGTGTCAGTGAGGAACCAGTGTAAAGACTTCAGAACAGGAGTGATGTGATCCACTTTCTTAGTGTCAGTGAGGAACCAGTGTAAGGACTTCAGAACTGGACTGATGTGATCCACTTTCTTAGTGTTAGTGAGGACTCGAGCAGCGGCGTTCTGAATTAGCTGCAGCTTTCTAATAGATGTTTTAGTGAGGCCTGTGAAGACACCATTGCAGTAGTCCAGTCTACTGAAGATAAAAGCATGGACAAGTTTTTCCAGATCCTGCTGTGACATTAGTCTTTTAATCCTAGATATGTTCTTTAGGTGATAGTAGGCTGATTTAGTAACTGTTTTAATGTGACTGTTGAAACTCAGGTCAGAGTCCATGACTACACCTAGATTTCTGGTTGTATCTGTTGTTTTGAACATTGCAGACTGAAGCTCAGCGCTAACTTTTATACGTTCTGCCTTGGCTCCAAAAACCATTACCTCAGTTTTATCTTTGTTTAATTGGAGAAAGTTCTGACACATCCAGTCATTGATTTGTTCAATGCACTTACTCAGTGTTTGAATTGGAGCATAGTCTCCTGGTGAAATTGTTACGTACATTTGTGTGTCATCCGCATAGCTATGGTAACTTCTTTTGTTGTTTTTCCCTATCTGAGCCAGTGGTAGCATATAGACGTTAAAGAGAAGAGGCCCCAAGATGGAGCCTTGAGGTACCCCACATGTCATATTTGTCAACTCAGATGTGTATTTACCTTTAGAAACAAAGTTTTTTCTGTCCTTTAAGTAGGACTCAAACCAATTTAGAACTGTTTTCGGAAGTCCCACCCAGTTTTCTAGTCGGTCTAGTAATATGTTGTGGTCAACAGTGTCAAACGCAGCACTGAGATCTAATAATACTAACACTGAAGTTCTGCCACTGTCTGTGTTTAAGTGGATGTCATTGAAGACCTTTACAAGAGCAGTCTCAGTGCTGTGGTTTGGACGAAAGCCTGACTGGAACACATCCAAACAGTTATTTAAATGCAAGAAGTTACTCAACTGTTGAAAAACTACTTTTTCAAGAGCGGTTTAATGACTGCAGTTTTCAGGGCCTCTGGAAAAATACCTGAGTGAAGAGATGTGTTTACTATATGAAGTAGATCTGAGGCCATGCAAGGAAAAACATCTTTGAAAAATCCTGTTGGAATAATATCAAGGCAGCAGGAGGAGGATTTCAGAAGTTGAATAATGTCCTCTAGATTTTTATCATTAATCTGATGGAACTGTGTCATGGTGTCTGAATTGATATTAGGTGGACATAGGGACAACACACCTGCTGTACCTGATGCAGAGGCACTGACTGCTTGTCTGATGTTCTGAATGTTGTCAGTGAAGAAGGCAAAATCATTGCACGCCCTGGTGGATAGAAATTCAGAGGCTACTGACACTGGGGGGTTAGTTAGTCTGTCGACGGTAGCAAACAAGGCACGTGCGTTGTTTTTGTTTTTGGTAATGATGTCAGAGAAGAAAGACTGTCGTGCGTTTTTCAATTCCAAATTATAAAGGCCAAGTCTCTCTTTATAGATTTCAAAGTGAACCTGGAGATTTGTTTTTCGCCACCTACGTTCAGCTTTTCGACACTCTCTTTTTTCTGTTCTCACGGTCATGGCCTTTCTCCATGGAGATCTTTCTTGCCAATCACTTCCTTTACCTTCGTTGGAGCAATGGCATCTATAACATTTTTAATTTTTGAATTAAAATGATCTACTAGCTCATTTACTGAGATGTTAGCAGGGGCAAGTGTGGATGAAAAATTATGAGTAAACATTTCCCTAGTATTTTCTGTTAAATATCGCTTTGTGGTTACCTCTTTCTGAACATTTGTGTGAACAGAAATAGAGCTCTCAAAGAAAACACAGGAATGATCAGAGAGTGCAACATCAGTCACCACAACCTTTGAGATATTCAGACCCTTTGAGATAATTAAGTCCAGAGTGTGCCCCTTATTGTGCGTGGGCTCCGCCACATGCTGAGCCAGTCCATAGTTATCAAGAACACAAAACAGTTCTTTAGCCCCTCTGTCCTGTAGCCTATACTTCTTAATAAAAACTGTTTTTAACAGAGTTTATGCATTTGTGATCATACTGTGTGACCTGCTTGTATGTACTTACACAATAGAGAACCACAGTGACGAGTCCTAAAACCCGGAAGTACGTTAGCATTTTTACCACTTCCGGTTCCTTCGACAAAAAGCAATGCAATTTCTGGTTTTTGACGAAGGAACCGGAAGGAGTTTACTTCCGGATTTTAGGACGCGTCACTGCGGTTCTCTATAGGTGTACTGTTCTCTCTATGTGTTGTACTGTCTCAGTGTGAACATAGATGAAACAGCCAGCCAAACTCCTTTGAGAGCCAGGGAATGAGCAGCCATGCTCCTTTATTGACTTATTTGCAGTCCACTGACATTCAAACTGAGTGAAACTATAAAAAATAAGTTACAAGGCACTTAATGATCTCATACATGCAAGTGCTAAGTGTAAACATGGTAAATATAGCTAATGCTAGCTGTGCAATAAGCATGTATACAGACTAGTATGGCTAACGCTAGCATGTATGGCTAACGCTAGCATGTATGCTAACGCTAGCGTGAATGCTAACGCATTTTCTCATTGTGTTTAAACATCTCAGAATGTCATCCCATAAACACAATACATGTTACTAATCCTTACAGTGTAAGTGTAAGGATTACACTTACACTTACAGTCATTGCTTTCTGACGGACTTGACCCTTTTACTCTTCTTTTGGGGTATTGACAGCTCAGCTACCAATAGCAAGGTATGACCTGTATGTTTCATATTTGCACATTTATATTTTTGTAAAATGTGTACTGAAGGTTAGACAGGAAACCGGGTACAGGAAGTAGGAGAGAGAGTAGCATGGCAGTAGACTGCTACTAATTTTTCCTATGCAACCTGAAGAGTAAAAGGGTAAAGTCCGTCAGAAAGCAAAGACTGTAAGTGTAATGCTTACACTTACAGTCTTTGCTTTCTGACGGACAAGAGTAGATAAGAATAGATCATATTTGTTAAGTGTTATTATGGGAGAATTACTATTCTTGTGGTACTACTGCCTTATTAGGCCCATATTGAGCAGAGCATATTAAGACCAAAACTCATGTACAACAACTTCCTTACTTGCAATAAATAAGCACTAATTGGAGGGTTATTGAGGAAAAACTCTCAACTAATGGCTTATTACTTGTAGAATATGGTCATGTAGAATAAGGCATTAATAAGTGTTTTATAATGACTACTAAAGAGCCAATATACTGCTAATATGCATGTTAATTAACAACTAGTTGATGGTGAATTGGTGTACCTTAATATAAAGTGTTACCAAGTGAACTATCTAAACCCTCAGAGAGTCCTTCACCTCACTGAGCTGTAGTTATCAGCCTCTCAGTCTGACAGGAGAGGACTCTCCTCCACCTCTCAGAGAGTCCTTCACCTCACTGAGCTGTAGTTATCAGCCTCTCAGTCTGACAGGAGAGGACTCTCCCTCCACCTCTTTAATAACAGCGACTTATATCCGGGTGCTAGTGGAGCACGCTCGTGAACTGTTAGCGCCGGAGCCTCGCAGCGGGGAAACTGTGGCGCGCATCATTTTACAACTAAATACACAGCTACACACAGAACGAAGCATTTGTATAGCTCATGTGCACGGCTCTGAGAATCTGCCTTGGTACAAAGTAGCAGTGAAAACATGGTATAGAGTTTCATTGATTTGGGCATTCTCACAATAAGCAGGTGGAATGGATTTGATAATGAAGCACTGACACATAGAGTGAGTGGATAGACCGATTCACAGACTTTCCGCATAGTAAAAGTGGGGGGGTCTAAACTAATCATTTTAAAAGGTGGGGGGGACTTGTACCACCCTCATATAATGGCTGCGACGCCCATGCATTTGGGACTTGGACGCTTTTAAACAGCGTTGGTGCTATGATGACATTGTGTGTTCTGTTGTTGATGAGGATTTAGACTTTGCACAAGTTTTGATGACATAGGTTTTAATGTATTATTTTGAACTGAAACGTTTTTATTGCACAATGAAGCACTTTATTTGAAGAATGTATAATTTATCGTATGTAAATAAAGTGTTTTTGCAAAAGTCAAAAAAGTCTTCTTCTTAGAAGAAGAACAGCTAGGACTCATGTTGACTGTGTTTCTTCCTCCAGGCTGGACCATGGTGGAGAGCAGTGGTTAAAACCACATCTGAGAAAGTGTAAGTGTGGATCAGTCAGCTTCTCTCTAAAGACAAAGATGATGGAGGTGGTATTTATTCATTAAAACATAAAATACGTTTATAGAATAATAATAATAATTTAGATTTTTATAGCGCCTTTCAAGAAACCCAAGGACGCTTTACAATGGGAGATAGAATAACTAAGTAATAATAATCACACAGACACACAGGTTGAAAAACAGGTTGCTGGGTACTGCATTTTAGCTGGGGCCCGAAGGCCTGAGTGAACAGATGGTGTTTGAGTTTTTGTTTGAAAGTGTCCAGAGAGTCGGCATTCCTGATAGCAGAGGGGAGAGAATTCCAGAGGGTGGGGGCTGCGACACTGAAGGCTCTGTCGCCAAAGGATTTCAGCTTGGAGCACTGGATGGAGAGCAGCCTGTGTCGGAGGACTGCAGCTGACGAGAGGGGGTGTAGGGCTGAAGGAGGTCAGCGATGTATGCAGGGGCTAGGGAGTGGAGAGATGTGTAGGTTAGCAGGAGGAGTTTGTACTGGATGCGTGACTTGACCAGGAGCCAGTGAAGGTGGATGAGGGTGGGGGTGATGTGTTGCCAGGGCTTAGTGCAGGTGAGGAGCCTGGCTGCAGGGTTCTGGACGTACTGGAGCCTGTACAGGGCTTTGCAGGTGACCCCGAACAGAACTCCATTGCAGTAGTCCAGGCGAGAGGAGATGAAGGCATGTATCAATGTTTCTGCAACGGGGTCGGGGAGAGAGGGTTGGAGTCTGGAGATGTTTCGTAGGTGAAAGAAAGCAGTTTTGACAGTAGACCTGATGTGGGAGTTGAAGGTGAGGCTAGAGTCCAGAGTGACGCCCATGCTGCGAACCTCAGGGGAGGGGTGGATGGAGCAGCCATCGACGGTAGAGGGATAGGCGGTTGAGTAGGATGGTGTGGGAGACTGTGTCAA
>NW_022987756.1:60000-122500 GCF_902827165.1 Trematomus bernacchii
GCAAGAAAGGAGGCGGTGGGGACGGTAGGTTTGGAAGGAATGTTCAGTCCTGGAGTCTGAGATGCTCTGATCGTGGTTACTCTGTCTGGCACAATAAGAGAAGAACACCCATCTCCTCCTCCTCCTCTTCCTCCTCCTCCTCCCCCTTCTCCCCCTCCTCTGGTAGAGTAGCAGTGTATCTGGATCATCCTGCTGGCTCTCTCTCCTTCTACAGAGTCTCCTCTGACACACTGACCCACCTCCACACCTTCAGAACCACATTCACTGAACCTCTCTACGCTGGGTTTAGGGTCGGTTTCTGGATCGAAGGTTCCTCAGTGTCTCTGTGTCCTCTGTAGGAGGAGACCACTTCCTGTCCTGGGGTTTAAATGTTGGTGTTTTAAATCGAGGCTTCTCATTGGTTACCATGTGTCTCACTGATTGTGTCTTTACTGTCAGAAATGTGTTTTTTCTAAAAACTGAACGTGTATTGAAACGCCATGTCCGTCTTGATCCGTCAGTGTTTCCTGTTTTATTTTGAAAAGTGTTTATACTTCCTTTCTTTGTGATTAGCTCTGTTGTGTTAGAGCAGTGTTTCTCAGAGTTTCTCATACCAAGGACCTCTTAACCAATAAAAACACTCACTCAGACCACCTGACTCCCAAATATCCAGAAACAAAAGGTTTCCACTCCAACAGTTTAACACATGGCAGCCTGATGATGACAGCTTCACTTCTCTATATCGTTCACACATTAAATCATCAATACAAATAAAACTACAGATTCTACATTTCCTTCAGATGAGATTTAAAATGCTCTCAGGTTTTACACCTCTTATGAAACGTAGACTACATTTATTACGGAGTTTATGTCCAACAGACTCTCAGATCGTTTTACTGAGAGAAATGCAAAATGGATGTACAGATGGAGCATCTTATTTCAGACAGTTTGAAACGCGAGGGTCGTGATTGGCTCGTGCACGGTCCGTGATCGGCCCGTGATCGGTTCGTGCTAAAGAGCCGGCCCCCAGTCTGACTTGATACCGCCCCCGTGATAAATAAATGTAATTATTGTGAAGCCAGCTGCAATGGATCATTGATCCACCAGGGGGTGCAGTGGGGTTCCACACTGGAGCTCATGTGAAATCAACTTTGATACAGTAAGCTGGATGTACAGTATGTCTGGTACTAATGTATAGCGGATCTTTGTTAAGATCCATATGTCACGGATAGGATCATAGTCTGTGCTAAATAAGACATGTAATCATTTACAAAACATCACCATGTTGTTATTTAACAAAATAATGTTGTTTAGTCGAAAAAAAAACGAACGAGAGGAAATGCAGCCGGCTCTCGATTTTTAATCCTAATTTAATCATCATCTTCACCACGATCATTTATGTTTATGTTCGCCGAATTGACATGAAATCACTGACAAATATGAATATTCTGTATTCAACTTCATTGAAACGATCAGGACCCCTGGGTGTTATTTTTCCCCACAATGAGAAATAGTCAGAAAAAGAACACTCAAACCGAGAGATGAGTTATTATTACAACGTGACTTCACTATTATTTAACAACTGTTTTTATTGGGTTCTTTTATTTGGGGTTAAGTATAGGTGAATTGCACTAATGTAGGAAAGATCGTGATGTCTCCTCCGATCTGCTTTATGATCTTCTTTCTCCCGCTGTGTAGATTGGGGGACCGCCCTCCTCGTCTTCAATGTTCGACATCGCGTGAAACAGAGGATTTCGACATTCTGTATTCATTGCTTACTTCCTTAAACCTTTTCTCCTCCTTATCTCTTTCATGACTTTTTATTTAATGCTTTATAACAGCTGTAATAGTTAGTTTAGAAATCCTAGAAACACTTTTACGGCAGCTCTCATTTACGGTAACTCCTTCTGACGTCATAGCTACCCACGTATAATATATAAACAAAGTCTTGGCTTTCAGAATATGAAACTTTTATTTCCAAAATCACACGATAAATACATTTGTGAAGCTTGTAAAGGGAAGATGACAGGCACCTCACTCGCAATCTGCTCCTCCGCAGCGCCGCCCACCTCCCTTCGGCTGAAATTATGTGAATACCTGTTGTACCTGTCCGGGGCTAAGCCCATAGGACGATGCTCTGATGTCATCACCCTCGCACATTTGTCATATGTTTACAAAAAACGATGTTAACACTTTCTCGTTCTTAATATATGCTATATTTAGGGTCGATATGTGTTGAATTTACTTTAAAATAGCAGATCACTGTGACCGGATATAGTTTTTTCGGCTTATTGAACGTGTGTCTCTTCCTCCGCGGCTCCTCCGTGCAGAGAGTTTGCAGCGGTGTGTGTCAGCAACGTGCAGTCAGGGGAGGCACGGATTGGCCGTCGGGAGAGTCGGGACTTATTCATAGGCCAGCTGTGAGTTCTGGAGAATCACAGAACGGCCGGACGCCAACGGCCCGGTTCGCTTACGGCTAAGTCTTAGTTTGGCCATAGTTATTTAATATATAAAGACTATATATTATTGAATTACAAGATTAGATATACTTTATTTGATCTAAAATATTGATGTGTTCAAATGCTCTTCTAAACAAAACTGAAAGTCCATGAAAAGTAGTCTTCCTGTTTTTGTGAAGGAAGCGCCATCTCCTGGTTAAATCTTGAAATTGAAAATCTGGCAACGCCCTCTTGGAAAATAGTGGGAGGGCTTAACATTCCCAGATACTGGTCTTTGGCAGGTCTTAGGCAGGTAACTGGCAGGTAGTAGGCAGGAAGCAGTAAGCTGGAGTCTGAAATAAGATGCTCCATCTGTAGTTCGACCTCCGCTGTGGATTTTCAGAATAAAATACATTAAAACTATGGTTTCAGGCCCGAGTTTAACACAAAGTTAATGATTTACACTGTTCCATTTACTTAGCATTGTTTATGCACTCATTGACTGCGTGTCTCTCTGTCTCCTATACGAGTCATTTTGAAACTATTTGAGAAACACTTTGACTTTATTTATACAAATGTGAAATGTTACCAATATACTCGCGGACCACTAGGGGTCGCTCGCGGACCACTAGGGGTCGCTCGCGGACCACACTTTGAGAAACACTGTAGTGTTCTGAGTGTTTGTCAGGGGGTTTGTTGTGTGTCAGAGTTCTGTGGATCCAAACCTTCAGTTTCTGTTGATCTCCTCTCTGCTTCTCCCTGGAGACGATGGACGAGGAGAAAGGAGGGAGGAACCAGAAAGCAGGAGAAAGGAGGGAGGAACCAGAGGGCAGGAGAAAGGAGTGCAGGAGAAAGGAAGGAGGAAACAGGAGAAAGGAGGGAGGAAAGGAGGGAGGAAACAAGGGAGGAAACAGAGTACACTTCATTCACATGTTATCGTGTAATAAATAATATCCACGCTGTGACTCTGATCTTTATTAACATCCTCTCTGCTCAACAACCAGTGTGTTCTTTACAAATCATTAGAAAACTGTACAGTACCAAAGCACATAGAAAAGGACTCCATGAAGGATCCTTCCTCCTCCTCCTCTCTAGACCTCAGGAGCAAGGACTCAGCAGATCACACGTTCAAAGGAAAGGATCTCCATGAAGGATCCTTCCTCCTCCTCCTCTCTAGACCTCAGGAACAAGGACTCCATGAAGGATCCTTCCTCCTCCTCCTCTCTAGACCTCAGGGACAAGGACTCCATGAAGGATCCTTCCTCCTCCTCCTCTCTAGACCTCAGGAACAAGGACTCCATGAAGGATCCTTCCTCCTCCTCCTCTCTAGACCTCAGGGACAAGGACTCCATGAAGGATCCTTCCTCCTCCTCCTCTCTAGACCTCAGGAACAAGGACTCCATGAAGGATCCTTCCTCCTCCTCTCTAGACCTCAGGAGCAAGGACTCAGCAGATCACACGTCTAAAGAACAGGAGCCTCACGCTGCATGCAGCCGCTTCAGAAAGAGAGAGCTCTTCACACCAGGAGTATTCACTGACAGGTCATAGGGTCACTATCTCTTCAGCTTGAGTTCACCACAGACCTTATTTCAGGGTCACCACAAACACATTCAGAGAACCATTGACCTCCGGACCAGGGGACAGGAAGTGACAGACACTTCTTCAATACATAGATATATACTTATATTCTGTTGAAGTCTCTTAAATATTGAAGTTTCACAGAAAGGTTTGGGTTAAAGGTCTTTTCTGTTTCACATGAGTTTATATTTGAGCCGCCACAGATCTACTTTGGAGACAGCTGTTGTCCTGTGGGGTCAATGGTTGGAGATATTCACATCATTGATCTGACTTCCTGTAACCTAGAGCAGTGCTTCTCAAAGTGTGGTCCGCGGACCACTGGTGGTCCGTGAGCGCCCCCTAGTGGTCCGTGAGTATATTGGTAACATTTCACATTTTAAATAAATAAATAAATGTAAGTTTTCCGCACTCTCGCGGGAATATCTACGCAATGGAGCGAGCTTCAGTTTAACTTTGGATTGCATGATATAGCCAAGCGCAACACCTTCATCACACATGTTGCCACTTGTTTGTACCATTTTCAGGCGATTTGTAATCTGTTCTAGAAAAACGATGTGATTTTGGATATTTTTGGAGTTAGGTGGTCCGCGAGTGTTTTTTTATTGGTTAAGTGGTCCTTGGTATGAAAAAGTTTGAGAAACACTGCCCTAGAGGAATGATTACCTATACAATCATAGGGGGTTAAGGTTAGGGTTAGGGTTAGGGTTAGGGTTAGGGATAGGCTTTACATGTTCAGATGTACTCTGAGAGGAAGTGTGATTTCTCTCTTTATCGTCATCTGAGAGAAACTAGAGAAACTCTGAGTGTGTTAAATGCATGTGTGTGTGTGTGTGTGTGTGTGTGTGAGTGTGAGTGTGTGTGTGTGTGTGTGTGTGTGTGTGTGTGTGTGTGTGTGTGTGTGTATGGGTGTGTGTGTGTGTGTGTGCGTGTGTGTGTGTGTGTGTGTGTGTGTGTGTGTGTGTGTGTGTGTGTGTGTGTGTGGTGTGTGTGTGTGTGTGTGTGTGTGTGTGTGTGTGTGTGTGTGTGTGTGTGTGTGTGTGTGTGTGTGCTAAATCCCGGTCTTTTTGCATAAAGAATTCACAGGAAGTTTGTTTGTAATGTCAGCACCATGAGAACCAGACATGATAAACATACAAACAAAAACAAACAAATGATAAAAACATGTTAAACTAGATGATAAATATAAAGGCACGTCCAGAGAGGTTTCATCCCGACACGTTTCCCTCCGTGTGGATGAAAGAGGCTGTCCCATGTGTTCTGCTGATCTGAAGGAGGTCAGTGTTTTTCTTCATCATCTCCTCATCCCTCCTCTCTGACTCTCTCCCTCCGCCCCACAGCGGGCGCCATGTTTGCATCATAAGAGCTGGATACTGCCATTAGAGATGATGGCCTTTCTTTCTAGGTGAATCGTTCACTGAACCCAGGAAGAGCGCCGGCCGTTGAAGCAGCAGATCTCCGTAGTGGCCAAACGGTGGTACTACACCACCTTTCTACTCCGTGTCGCCTCCTCTCCCACCCCCTGCTGCTCGTCCTGCGTGGCGGTGTCGAAGCACGTCTCCATCATGACGCGGGACTTGCAGAGGCTGACGCAGTCCTGCAGGTCCTCTGTGGTCCGAAGCAGAGCCTCCAGAAACTCCTGAGACCCCCGATCCAGGTCCTGGTCCACCTCGACTGCAAGACACCATCACAAAACACCAAACACACAATCAGTTCAGAGTAATACGCAGAGGAGAAGGACTCAGATGTTGTACTTGAGTAAGACCCCGTTTACACGAGGACGATACGGGTTGTATCCGCATAGTTTCTCTTGCGTATAGCCCTTTCATTTACACGAGGCCGTAACAAAACAATAGAAACGGACCCCGCAAATGATAACGGGTCCCAAGGAGAGATCTGCATCCGGAACGCTCTGGGGGTCAAACGGCTCCGTCTGTACGCCTCTATACGATCATTTTCTGATAACGATGAAATAGCCCCACGTCTCCCTCTCCCCACGTCTCCCTCTCCCCACGTCTCCCTCTCCCCACGCCTACCTCTCCCCACGTCTCCCTCTCCCCACGTCTCCCTCTCCCCACGCCTACCTCTCCCCACGTCTCCCTCTCCCCACGTCTCCCTCTCCCCACGTCTCCCTCTCCCCACGTCTCCTGCTCAGAGATCAGCTGCTGGGCTGTCAGAAGAGGGGGAGGAAAAGAGAGGCTCCGTTTATTATTTTTATATTATTATATAGAGTCGTTATCAATTTGTTTTAAAGCTCAATAAATAACAAAGAAGACCTCTGACCGGCACTTTTCTTATTTTGTCCGGAAGATTTAAACTTTAACGGACATGTTGACCGGCGAAAACAAACCTAACTGAAACTCTGCCTCACGGTCCCCTCGTCTCTTGGAAGAGGCGGAGAGGTGGGTGTTTTTCATCTGCTGGTGGACTACCGGAGAGATCTACAGCAGGAGCACACGCCGTCCACCACGGAGAATAAACAGAAGGGCAACCATGGCAACCATGCTCTTCTTCGCTGCTTTTGGTGTATTTTGTGGCGGAAGCAGCGCCACTTACAGGCCTGGCATATGTACTACAGCGTTTCCAGCGTTTCCAGCGTTTCCAGCGTTTCCAGCGGCCTCGTGTGAACGGACACGTTAAATAAGCCGAATGCGTGTGAACGGAAGACTTTTTTGAAAACGCATACGGTGCGTAAACGCAAACCTTCCCGTGTAAATGGGGTCTAAAAGTAGAAGTACTCAGATCTTTGCAGGGTTGAGGACTCATAATGCTGAGTCATGGCAGGTTTTAGGACTCTTTGCTGCAGTAAAGCTTGTGTACTCACACTCTCCGGTCCACTTGGCGGGGGGGAGGCTCAGCCGGCTCTTGGCCTCCTCCAGCTCCTCCTTCAGCCGCTGGTGTTTGCTGCTCAGCTCCCTGATCTGCTCCTGCCGCTTCTCCAGCATCCTCAGCCGGCCGGTGAAGTAGATCAGACCCTGAGGAGCAAATGCAGCGGGGTGACCCGGAGCCAGCGAGCACCATGTGGGACAATGTGAGACAATGTGGGACAATGTGGGACAATGTGGGGCAATGTGGGGCAATGTGGGGCAATGTGGGGCAATGTGGGACAATGTGGGGCAATGTGGGGCAATGTGGGGCAATGTGGGGCAATGTGGGACAATGTGGGGCAATGTGGGGCAATGTGGGCAATGTGGGGCAATGTGGGACAATGTGGGGCAATGTGGGGCAATGTGGGGCAATGTGGGGCAATGTGGGGCAATGTGGGGCAATGTGGGGCAATGTGGGGCAATGTGGGACAATGTGGGGCAATGTGGGGCAATGTGGGGCAATGTGGGGCAATGTGGGACAATGTGGGGCAATGTGGGGCAATGTGGGGCAATGTGGGGCAATGTGGGGCAATGTGGGGCAATGTGGGGCAATGTGGGGCAATGTGGGGCAATGTGGGGCAATGTGGGGCAATGTGGGGCAATGTGGGGCAAGTTACTGCGATGCACAGAGTTAGTTTAGATTTCAATGAAATGTTTAAATGAACGTTGATCTGTTGGCACAAACTATGCGAGTAAAGGACTTCAATGGGTTTGGTTTTAATGGATTTCCTCTCCAGCAAACACACATGATATTGTTTTTGGATCAAAATTGTGTTCGCCTGCATCCCTCCACCGGCCACACCCATCACACATTACACTTCCAGAGCTTGATGATTGATTGACATCTGACACAGCTAATGGAGATCGCCTTCTCTTGCTTTCTAAACAGACATTGGATCAAAGGACGGTTACTGTCAATCCATTGTGGGCAGATCTGAGTACTTCTACTTAAGTACCAGATATAAGTACTTCGTCCCCTGAACACAGCCTGCTGACCTTCCTCTCCCAGACGTGAAGCTGCTAACCTGCATCACGGCTGCATTTAATGAGGAGCTAGCCACGGACAAAATGATCACGGGCGTAATAAGCCCGACATTTGCATAATAAGCAATTATTAAGGAGAATTTCAACTAAGATTTGTGCATGGACTAAAGTCAGTGAGCTGTCTCTTTGCTCATTTTGGTTGCATCTCTCGGCTGATTGATTCAAAGCGTCATTAACAGACCTCATTGGGGGTTGCAGTGAGCTTATCAGACCTCATGGGGGGTTGCAGTGAGCTTAACAGACCTCATTGGGGGTTGCAGTGAGCTTAACAGACCTCATGGGGGTTGCAGTGAGCTTAACAGACCTCATTGGGGGTTGCAGTGAGCTTAACAGACCTCATTGGGGGTTGCAGTGAGCTTAACAGACCTCATGGGGGGTTGCAGTGAGCTTAACAGACCTCATTGGGGGTTGCAGTGAGCTTAACAGACCTCATTGGGGGTTGCAGTGAGCTTAACAGACCTCATGGGGGTTGCAGTGAGCTTAACAGACCTAATTGGGGGTTGCAGTGAGCTTATGTTCAAGAATAACTCACCTTTTCCACATGGTGAAACGGCTGCAGAGAGAGGAAGCACACAGAGAAGACATCACATCAGCTTCCTCTAACATCAGTCAGACCTTCCCTCACACTGAGGGGTAACAAAGCGCGTACCCTCCGTCACTCACAGCCAATCAGCTCTGAGCTCAGAAACTGACCCACGTCTTCCAATGTACCACAGGAGGACATAACGTCTATCTTTGTTATACAGGTCATTGCTCTTGGTGCCTCACCTCCGCCTCCCTCCTCCTCTGGTGTCGCTGCACCTCGTCGATCTCGTAGAGTTTAATTTCAAACGGCTCCTTCTGGTCCGCCCACTGCCCCCCCGGCCTCTTGCCCAGAGAGGAGGGGTCCGGGAGGGGGGCCGGGATCAGGCGCCGCCGCAGGAAACCTGACGGAGGGCAAAATAGCAAAATGGTAAAAACCTGAAACAGCACAGTGTGCGTCACTCTTTAGTGTCCCCTGGTCTCCCAGCTGTGTGCGTCACTCTTTAGTGTCCCCTGGTCTCCCAGCTGTGTGCGTCACTCTTTAGTGTCCCCTGGTCTCCAGCTGTGTGCGTCACTCTTTAATGTCCCCTGGTCTCCAGCTGTGTGCGTCACTCTTTAGTGTCCCCTGGTCTCCCAGCTGTGTGCGTCACTCTTTAGTGTCCCCTGGTCTCCCAGCTGTGTGCGTCACTCTTTAGTGTCCCCTGGTCTCCCAGCTGTGTGCGTCACTCTTTAGTGTCCCCTGGTCTCCCAGCTGTGTGCGTCACTCTTTAGTGTCCCCTGGTCTCCCAGCTGTGTGCGTCACTCTATAGTGTCCCCTGGTCTCCCAGCTGTGTGCGTCACTTTTAAGTGTCCCCTGGTCTCCCAGCTGTGTGCGTCACTCTTTAGTGTCCCCTGGTCTCCCAGCTGTGTGCGTCACTTTTAAGTGTCCCCTGGTCTCCCAGCTATGTGCATCACTCTTGAATGTCCCCTGGTCTCCCAGCTGTGTGCGTCACTCTTTAGTGTCCCCTGGTCTCCCAGCTGTGTGCGTCACTCTTTAGTGTCCCCTGGTCTCCCAGCTATGTGCGTCACTCTTTAGTGTCCCCTGGTCTCCCAGCTGTGTGCGTCACTCTTTAGTGTCCCCTGGTCTTCTAGCTGTGTGCGTCACTCTTTAGTGTCCCCTGGTCTCCCAGCTGTGTGCGTCACTCTTTAGTGTCCCCTGGTCTCCCAGCTGTGTGCGTCATTCTTTAGTGTCCCCTGGTCTCCCAGCTGTGTGCGTCACTCTTTAGTGTCCCCTGGTCTCCCAGCTGTGTGCGTCACTCTTTAGTGTCCCCTGGTCTCCCAGCTGTGTGCGTCATTCTGTCCTGGTGCAGAAGAGAAACTGAATGTCCCTCTTTAACAGGACTTCTGCACTCACCGTTTCCTCTCTTCTTTGGCGATTTAGAAACTCTGCTTCTGTTGGACGTGGACACCCCGCTCTCGCTCATGGAGTCGTGGGTTGAGGAGGTGCTGCCCGTGGTCTCGCTGTCCCGGATCATGCTCTCGTAGCCGCTGCTCCCCCCGCTATGGTAGAACAGGGCGGTGCGGCCCATGGCGGGCGGCAGCTCCCCGCTCAGGATGCTGCTGTTGTCGCTGCCGTGTCCGCTGCTGTGGCGCTGCGGCCTCCGAGGCGCCGTGATCTTGCTGTAAGGGGATGGTAGCGGTGAGTTGTTTGGCGACCCGCTCACACTACTGGTCCCGCTGTCAGTGCCATCACTTCCTGTTACTTCAGGCCCCCTGCTGAGCTGCTTCCTCTGGCTACCAGTGGCTAGCTCGGTAACACGGCTGTTAGGAGCTCTGCTGAGGGCCTGCTTTGTACCCATGATGGTGCCTCTTCCCGTCCTGGCTCCTTCCCCCGACCGAGCGGGAGACTTACTGGTAGGAGGCAGGCTGGTGTTGCGTCCAGCTGCATTAGCAAGAGGTTCAGGGGAGGAGCTCATGCTCTTGGAACTGCTGGCAGATAGAGTCTGAGCCTTGGTACCACCAGAAACTGCTGCTCGAGGGCTGCCGTTGCCTTTGACCTGCCCCAGTTTGCTTGTGGTGGAGAACACAGGAGAGGGAGAGGAAGCAGAGGTGGAGGCTGGAACCCCGGGTCTATTGGGTCTGCTGTCACCTCCTAATGTAGCACTGCTGTTCTGCCTGGACCCAGCCAAGTTTAGACCGTCACCCCTCTCTAGAGACACCAGACTCCCGTAGTACCTGCTGGCCTCTGCTTTGGCCCCGCATGTCTTCAGGCTGGAAGACATCCTGGCTGGGCCGTGTTCAGTTTTTAAACTCCTGTGGCTGAATGACTCTGCTCGCAGCCTGGGGTTTAACTCTTCATCTGAGGTTGAGGTTTTAGGGAACAAGGACTTTTCAAACTCACTGGTTGTTTTTAAGGCACTTGGAGAATGTGCATTTCTGGTCTGTAGTTCTTGACTCGACTGTCTGACCGGTGGCACAGTAGGGGAGATGTTCCCAGATCCTGACTTGAAGAACATGTTGCTTTTCTGCCCGTTAGACTTTTTTCCTAGGGATAAAAACCTCAGGGTGCCCGTCAGTGAAGGGCCCTCATGACCCCACCTTGATTCGGATGTCTGGGGGATGGAAACGGTTCCCAGAGTGGTTGCACCTCGGGTGAGTCGTGGCAGCCTGATGAGAGTTTCTCCTCTCCTGCTGCTGGACTTCTCACAACCATCCACAACCCTGTGAGCAGAAGAGAATATTTGTGCCTTTGGTGGACGAGATACACTACTACCTCCGGGCCTCTTACAGGAAACAGTACTTGTGCCGCTTCTTGGAGGCTTGCCTTCAGAGAGAAACTCTGTGGGATGGAATTGACTTCCTCCCTGAAACAAAGACTCACAGAGTCCACCTTCCTGCCGGCTGCAGCCCACTGCTGTGGATGAGGTAGGCTTGTTTTTCCTGGGAAGACTGGAATGGGCGGCATGATGGGGAATCTGCTCTGACACTGAAGAGTTCAGGGTACTGGCTCGCACCTTCAGAGAGGCTTTGGTTGAGTTGGGGGATGGAGGGCACTTGGTAAAAGAAGGTTTCTCTGGAGTGGCTGGGTCACTGTCGAGCTCTGAGAAACAGACGCCGCTGTCATTCAGGGAGCCTGGCTGCAACGTCGGTCTATGAAAGAAACTTGCAGAGGAAAGCGAGGGCACAAACTCTGGAGCGCTTATGTTTCTGTTCCTTAAGAAAAGCCTGCTTGTTGAACGAGTGTCTTCACTTCCTGCTGAACCAGCACTTACCTCACTTGGCCACGGGACAGCAGTTGACTCTTTGCCGTCATGTTGGGATAACATCACAGTGTCAGCATCATCCCCAGGTCCCACCGCTCCCTGTAGACATGTGTAAGCATCATACTCGTCGTTGATACTGCTGATGATGCTGACAGGCCGTGACGCCTGCAGAGAGCAGTCCCTGTTGAAGCTCAGGAGGTTGGAGGGGCGGCCGTTGTCTGGGACAAGACCAAGAGGAAGCTCTTCCACGAATGTGAACACGAGCTCATCCTCCCCGTTCAGCTCCACAGGCTGCTGCAGAGTCACCGTAGTCCTCAGAAAATCCCTGTCAAGGCATCTTCCTAACAGAGCAGCCCGGAGATGGTGGGCCCTCTCCATGTTGGGGGAGCCCAGCGGTTGGCCTTGCCTCAGTGCTTTCTGACTCATTCCAACAGGGGGAGTCGTGCCTACAACCTCTGCAGGCTGAAATGCCTCCCTTGATGTCCTGGGTAAGGATGGTGAGGCTGAGGGCTTGGGAACCCCTCCTCTAAAGTAGGTCTTCTCCCGCACCACAGGCTCTGAGTCCCAGGGAAAAGCCCCACCTTGCTTTTCCACACATGACGCAAAGGGGGTGTCTGTAAGTTTCTCCCCATCTGCACTGGTCCGTTTGGAAGTTTCCAGGAGGTGGCCGGCTGAGGGGAATTGTGTGGTTGTTGTGCTTTCTAAGAACACGGGGGAGGAAATCCCTTCAGTGGGTGGGGACGTGGCCTCTGCGGGCTTTGACCCAGCTTGGATCCGGAGCACTGCGTGGTCAGCTTTGGCCTCCGTGCTGAGCGTGGCCGGAGCGTCAATGCAGTCGAGTTTCTCCTGCAGCTCTGCGAACGTGTTGCACTTCAGGTGTTCGCGGTCAGGCCTGGAAGCATCTTTTACTCGCTTTTTGTTAAGGGAGGGGATGATGGGAATGAAGGACGGGGGTCCCTCGTTGTCGCTCAGCTCTCGGTCCGAGATGGCCCCCCCCGCGGGCCCGACGTAAATCACAGTGTCGCAGGAGTGCTCGCTGCTGGAGGAGTAGTCGGGGTCGCTGGAGAGCAGCAGGGGCGTGTCCGGGTCCAGGGCCACAATTTTGGGGTGGAGGGGTCGAGGATGAGGAGGACGATGGGAAGGGCCTTCCTCGCAGGAACTGTCCCCCCCGGATGAGCTGGAGGCATTCTGCAGATCAAACATGAATAACGCAGTTAACATACCAAGCAACCTGAAGGGGAGTCCATCTCTGCACATTCCCTGCTGGATGAAAAGGTCATTGAGATGTTTAACCTCGTGTCCCTACGGTTTCTTCAATCTACTAAATACAACACAGCCTCTAAGCAGACGCATCGCCCCCATAGGAACAGTGATATTGATCATCTGTCATATCAAGCTGAATGATGACCATACGCTCTCTGACCACAGATCACACAGGTTTACATCACAGGTCATGTTTTACTGACACTAACCTCAGGAAGACAAACTCATTCTGAGACCTTTATAGCTGCGATCGAGTAATCTGACTGACTGACTGAAAGAAAGAAAGATGAAGCACCTTGGACTTCTTCCTCATGCGGTGGATGCGGGAGGCCAGCTGCACGGTGGTCAGCGTCTCCATGTAGTTCAGCGGGGAGTCGGAGATGTGGGCGATCATGGTGGTTCGACAGTTGATGTTGCTGAGAGACTCACTGAGCAGCATGGTGAGCTTACTGTCCCTGAATAATACATCAGGAAACATCGTTATCCAAAAGAAAGCAGCCTGGAAACCCCCCAGGACCCCACACACCCCCCCAGGACCCCACACCCCCCCAGGACCCCACACACCCTTCATTAACCCACCCCCCCAGGACCCCACACCCCCCCAGGACCCCACACACCCTTCATTAACCCACCCCCCCAGGACCCCACACCCCCCCAGGACCCCACACCCCCCAGGACCCCACACACCCTTCATTAACCCACCCCGCCAGGACCCCACACACCCTTCATTAACCCACCCCCCCAGGACCCCACACACCCCCCAGGACCCCACACACCCCCCCAGGACCCCCCACACCCTTCATTAACCCACCCCCCCAGGACCCCACACACCCCCCAGGACCCCACACACCCCCCCAGGACCCCCCACACCCTTCATTAACCCACCCCCCCAGGACCCCACACATCCTTCATTAACCCACCCCCCCCAGGACCCCACACCCCCCCAGGACCCCACACACCCTTCATTAACCCACCCCCCAGGACCCCACACACCCTTCATTAACCCACCCCCTCAGGACCCCACACACCCCCCAGGACCCCACACACCCCCCCAGGACCCCCCACACCCTTCATTAACCCACCCCCCCAGGACCCCACACACCCTTCATTTAACCCACCCCCCCCAGGACCCCACACACCCCCCAGGACCCCACACACCCCCCCAGGACCCCCCACACCCTTCATTAACCCACCCCCCCAGGACCCCACACACTGGATCCGTTACAGGAGAAGTGGAAGTGACTCGTCTCAGTGCCGGGAACAGTTTCAAAGTGGACCTTAAACCCATCAGGAAGGTGTGGTCATAATGAAAGGATATGAGGTGCTGACAGCTTGTTCTAGTCGATGTTATTTTTGTGGTTGTTGTGTAAAGTTATGGCATCTTATGCAACTAATACTAGGAGACATATGCCAGGGGGGGGGCAGCAGCAGAGTAGGGAAGGGAGGCATGTGCGGGGAGGTTTGGTCAGTGATTGTTTGTTTTGAAAGTGGGGATGAAGTATTAATTGGTACTCTCTAATTTAAGTCAAATGTTGTTGCCAATTCATTTCTTGGTGTCGTAATATTTGTACCCTCACTCATCCTGTAAAAAAAAAGGAACGACCTCTGACCCCCGTAGGGTCCATTGGGAGGCGAGCTGTACCTGTAGGGGACGTGTTTGGCCCCGTTGGCGAGAGCGAGGACGACGTTCCCCAGCGCCGACAGAGAGAGGCACTGACCTCCCCCCCCCTCCCTCGTCCGGCTGATGTCCGTCTCACAGCTCCCCAAATCCAGCAGGTGGAGACGACTCCCGCCACACACTGAGATGAGAGAACACGTTATGTAACCCAAAGGAAATTGTTGTGCCTGAGCTACAAAAATACAATAAACACAGCAGCATAATAATACAACTGTACTCTAACAGTGCAGTAAAAAGAGCAATTAAATATCTACAGGAAACACAGACAGTCACATCATTAATGTGAATATTAACAGTATTTAGTAGTGCAATAAACGTAGTGGCAGATCCGTTATTGCACATGTTGTATAGCAGCGAGAGAGACACAGAGGGGCGGGACAGAAACACCTCCAGTTTATCCAGGAGTTTAAGATACTAACTGTGTCTGCAGAGTTCTCCTAATTAAACCAACAATTAGCATTAGCCTCGTTAGCATATATAAACACAACATGTCAGAAAACGTATAAAAAAGAATTGTGTGAATTTGAGTCATGAAGTGGGGGGGGGGGAGTATGGTCCCATTAAGAGCAAAGCAGATGATGAAGCAGCGATTGAGTCCGAGTCAAGATCAACACGTTTCCACTCAATGTCCAAAGTGGAGGAACACGTCAGGACCCAACTCATTCTTTTGTGGTCGTGTGCTTGTTCCCTCTAAACACTGATGAGTTTCGGTTTCTCTAGTTTCCAGTGTTCTTCAACAGATCATAACTGTGGTCCAATTTAGAGCATAAACACTAGTGGGGAACCGTCAGGGCCTTCAAGGCATTCAGAGGATAACACTCAGATAAAACAAACAACAAATCGATTTTAATTATCTAAAAAATTATAAAATGTAAATAAAAGAGAATGGTTTCTGTGTTGTTGATCTGTAATATTACAGTGTTACGTTGATTTGATTACGTTAGCGCTGCTCGTTAATGCTCTTGTTAAGCAAGTCGGCCGCTCTGAGTGAAGCTCATTAGCAGCTACATGTCGGAGATGAACATCAGAGGAGGGGGCTGCAGCACTCACAGAGTTTACAACCTGCCGTTTCCTCCTGTCTGACTTTTCTCTCCAAATGTTGACTTTGTCCTGAAAACCTTTGTCTTCTGTCAGTGAGAGTTATTATAAACATGATCTTTACTCTGCAGTCTCATATGTTCTGGTTCTTCTCGTAGCTCCTCAGCAGAGCATCTTCACCACAAGACTCTAGAGAGTTATTAAACATGTCCTCATATCAGATGTTACTGTCATGTCCTCATGTCCTCATATCAGATGTTACTGTCATGTCCTCATATCAGATGTTACTGTCATGTCCTCATATCAGATGTTACTGTCATGTCCTCATATCAGATGCTACTGTCATGTCCTCATGTCCTCATATCAGATGTTACTGTCATGTCCTCATGTCCTCATATCAGATGTTACTGTCATGTCCTCATATCAGATGTTACTGTCATGTCCTCATATCAGATGTTACTGTCATGTCCTCATGTCCTCATATCAGATGTTACTGTCATGTCCTCATGTCCTCATATCAGATGTTACTGTCATGTCCTCATGTCCTCATATCAGATGTTACTGTCATGTCCTCATGTCCTCATATCAGATGTTACTGTCATGTCCTCATGTCCTCATATCAGATGTTACTGTCATGTCCTCATATCAGATGTTACTGTCATGTCCTCATATCAGATGTTACTGTCATGTCCTCATGTCCTCATATCAGATGTTACTGTCATGTCCTCATGTCCTCATATCAGATGTTACTGTCATGTCCTCATGTCCTCATATCAGATGTTACTGTCATGTCCTCATGTCCTCATATCAGATGTTACTGTCATGTCCTCATATCAGATGTTACTGTCATGTCCTCATGTCCTCATATCAGATGTTACTGTCATGTCCTCATGTCCTCATATCAGATGTTACTGTCATGTCCTCATATCAGATGTTACTGTCATGTCCTCATATCAGATGTTACTGTCATGTCCTCATATCAGATGTTACTGTCATGTCCTCATGTCCTCATATCAGATGTTACTGTCATGGTCCTCACAATCAGATGTTACTGTCATGTTCCTCATGTCCTCATATCAGATGTTACTGTCATGTCCTCACATCAGATGTTACTGTCACTGTCCTCATATCAGAGGTTACTGTCATGTCCTCATGTCCTCATATCAGATGTTACTGTCATGTCCTCATATCAGATGTTACTGTCATGTCCTCATATCAGATGTTACTGTCATGTCCTCATATCAGATGTTACTGTCATGTCCTCATATCAGATGTTACTGTCATGTCCTCATATCAGATGTTACTGTCATGTCCTCACATCAGATGTTACTGTCATGTCCTCATGTCCTCATATCAGATGCTACTGTCATGTCCTCATGTCCTCATATCAGATGTTACTGTCATGTCCTCATGTCCTCATATCAGATGTTACTGTCATGTCCTCATATCAGATGTTACCTGTCATGTCCTCATATCAGATGTTACTGTCAGTCCTCATGTCCTCATATCAGATGTTACTGTCATGTCCTCATGTCCTCATATCAGATGTTACTGTCATGTCCTCATATCAGATGTTACTGTCATGTCCTCATATCAGATGTTACTGTCATGTCCTCATGTCCTCATATCAGATGTTACTGTCATGTCCTCATGTCCTCATATCAGATGTTACTGTCATGTCCTCATGTCCTCATATCAGATGTTACTGTCATGTCCTCATGTCCTCATATCAGATGTTACTGTCATGTCCTCATGTCCTCATATCAGATGTTACTGTCATGTCCTCATATCAGATGTTACTGTCATGTCCTCATATCAGATGTTACTGTCATGTCCTCATGTCCTCATATCAGATGTTACTGTCATGTCCTCATGTCCTCATATCAGATGTTACTGTCATGTCCTCACATCAGATGTTACTGTCATGTCCTCATGTCCTCATATCAGATGTTACTGTCATGTCCTCACATCAGATGTTACTGTCATGTCCTCATATCAGAGGTTACTGTCATGTCCTCATGTCCTCATATCAGATGTTACTGTCATGTCCTCATATCAGATGTTACTGTCATGTCCTCATATCAGATGTTACTGTCATGTCCTCATATCAGATGTTACTGTCATGTCCTCATATCAGATGTTACTGTCATGTCCTCATATCAGATGTTACTGTCATGTCCTCACATCAGATGTTACTGTCATGTCCTCATGTCCTCATATCAGATGCTACTGTCATGTCCTCATGTCCTCATATCAGATGTTACTGTCATGTCCTCATGTCCTCATATCAGATGTTACTGTCATGTCCTCATATCAGATGTTACTGTCATGTTCCTCATATCAGATGTTACTGTCATGTCCTCATGTCCTCATATCAGATGTATGTCATGTCCTCATGTCCTCATATCAGATGTACTGTCATGTCCTCATATCAGATGTTACTGTCATGTCCTCATATCAGATGTTACTGTCATGTCACTCATGTTCCTCATATTCAGATGTTCACTGTCATGTCCTCATTGTTCCTCATATCAGATGTTACTTGTCATGGTCATCATATTCAGTTGTACTGTCAGTCCTCATATCAGATGTTACTTGTCATGTCCTCATGTCCTCATATCAGATGTTACTGTCCATGTCCTCCTATCATATCAGATGTTACTGTTCATGTCCTCATGTCCTCATATCAGATGTTACATGTCATGTCCTCATGTCCTCATATCAGCTGTTACTGTCATGTCCTCATGTCCTCATATCAGATGTTACTGTCATGCCTCATGTCCTCATATCAGATGTTACTGTCATGTCCTCATGTCCTCATATCGATGTTACTGTCATGTCCTCATATCAGATGTACTGTCATGTCCTCATGTTCCTCATATCAGATGTTACTGTCATGTCCTCATGTCCTCATATCAGATGTTACTGTCATGTCCTCATATCAGATGTTACTGTCAGGTCCTATCAGAGTCCTCATATCAGATGCTACTGTCATGTCCTCATGTCCTCATATCAGATGTTACTGTCATGTCCTCATGTCCTCATATCAGATGTTACTGTCATGTCCTCACATCAGATGTTACTGTCATGTCCTCATGTCCTCATATCAGATGTTACTGTCATGTCCTCACATCAGATGTTACTGTCATGTCCTCATATCAGAGGTTACTGTCATGTCCTCATGTCCTCATATCAGATGTTACTGTCATGTCCTCATATCAGATGTTACTGTCATGTCCTCATATCAGATGTTACTGTCATGTCCTCATATCAGATGTTACTGTCATGTCCTCATATCAGATGTTACTGTCATGTCCTCACATCAGATGTTACTGTCATGTCCTCATGTCCTCATATCAGATGTTACTGTCATGTCCTCACATCAGATGTTACTGTCATGTCCTCATATCAGAGGTTACTGTCATGTCCTCATGTCCTCATATCAGATGTTACTGTCATGTCCTCATATCAGATGTTACTGTCATGTCCTCATATCAGATGTTACTGTCATGTCCTCACATCAGATGTTACTGTCATGTCCTCCTATCAGATGTTACTGTCATGTCCTCACATCAGATGTTACTGTCATGTCCTCATATCAGAGGTTACTGTCATGTCCTCATGTCCTCATATCAGATGTTACTGTCATGTCCTCATATCAGATGTTACTGTCATGTCCTCACATCAGATGTTACTGTCATGTCCTCCTATCAGATGTTACTGTCATGTCCTCATATCAGATGTTACTGTCATGTCCTCATATCAGATGTTACTGTCATGTCCTCATATCAGATGTTACTGTCATGTCCTCATATCAGATGTTACTGTCATGTCTCACATCAGATGTTACTGTCATGTCCTCATATCAGAGGTTACTGTCATGTCCTCATGTCCTCATATCAGATGTTACTGTCATGTCCTCATATCAGATGTTACTGTCATGTCCTCATATCAGATGTTACTGTCATGTCCTCACATCAGATGTTACTGTCATGTCCTCCTATCAGATGTTACTGTTCATGTCCTCATATCAGATGTTACTGTCATGTCCTCATATCAGATGTTACTGTCATGTCCTCATATCAGATGTTACTGTCATGTCCTCATATCAGATGTTACTGTCATGTCCTCACATCAGATGTTACTGTCATGTCCTCATATCAGAGGTTACTGTCATGTCCTCATGTCCTCATATCAGATGTTACTGTCATGTCCTCATATCAGATGTTACTGTCATGTCCTCATATCAGATGTTACTGTCATGTCCTCACATCAGATGTTACTGTCATGTCCTCCTATCAGATGTTACTGTCATGTCCTCATATCAGATGTTACTGTCATGTCCTCATATCAGATGTTACTGTCATGTCCTCATATCAGATGTTACTGTCATGTCCTCATATCAGATGTTACTGTCATGTCCTCACATCAGATGTTACTGTCATGTCCTCATATCAGAGGTACTTGTCATGTCCTCATGTCCTCATATCAGATGTTACTGTCATGTCCTCATATCAGATGTTACTGTCATGTCCTCATATCAGATGTTACTGTCATGTCCTCACATCAGATGTTACTGTCATGTCCTCCTATCAGATGTTACTGTCATGTCCTCACATCAGATGTTACTGTCATGTCCTCACATCAGATGCTACTGTCATGTCCTCATGTCCTCATATCAGATGTTACTGTCATGTCCTCACATCAGATGTTACTGTCATGTCCTCATGTCCTCATATCAGATGTTACTGTCATGTCCTCATATCAGATGTTACTGTCATGTCCTCATGTCCTCACATCAGATGTTACTGTCATGTCCTCATGTCCTCATATCAGATGTTACTGTCATGTCCTCACATCAGATGTTACTGTCATGTCCTCATATCAGAGGTTACTGTCATGTCCTCATGTCCTCATATCAGATGTTACTGTCATGTCCTCATATCAGATGTTACTGTCATGTCCTCACATCAGATGTTACTGTCATGTCCTCATATCAGATGTTACTGTCATGTCCTCATGTCCTCATATCAGATGTTACTGTCATGTCCTCATGTCCTCATATCAGATGTTACTGTCATGTCCTCATGTCCTCATATCAGATGTTACTGTCATGTCCTCACATCAGATGTTACTGTCATGTCCTCATATCAGATGCTACTGTCATGTCCTCATGTCCTCATGTCCTCATATCAGATGTTACTGTCATGTCCTCATGTCCTCATATCAGATGTTACTGTCATGTCCTCCTGTGAAACATCCCATCACCTCAGCTGGGAATCATCTCTGATAAAACTAACTGTTTATCTCGAGCTAAACCAGAAGAACTAAGAAGTAAGTGTTTGAACGGGAGGTGGGGAAAGGGGCGGGGCTACATCAGGGGAAGACAGTCTGATATTTGATTGGCTGATGGTGCACTGACTTGCTGCCTTGTTGTCCTTCCGCTCCTGGCTGAGGTGCAGAGTAAACAGGAAGTGGGAGTTCCTCCGGGCCTCCTGGTCCAATGGGGACCGGCTGCTCCTCCTCGCTGCCACCGCCACGTCCAATAGAAACGCTGCTTGCTCCGCATTGGTCGCCCGCAACTCCGTCTGGTTCTGCAGCTGGTGGAGAGACAGGCGGTCGAAACAGACATGTTAGGAAGCATATCGTAGAAGAAGAGGATAAATAAATACTGTGACTGCACAATGAGTCAGAAGTACTGAGAGGACCGAGTGACATCACACTCTGCTATCGGCTAGCGCTCCTACACATTATACGTGATAGGCTAAGGGGCGGGACATCTCCAAGTTGTTGACCAATCACAACAGAGCCGGCCAGCTAACCAATCAGAGCAGACTGGGCTCTGGTTTCAGACAGAGGGTGAAAAGCAATGCGTTCACAATGAGAGCAGAAATCATGACTGAAAGGTCATCCTGAGGTCACGAAGACGTCTCATCTGGAGAGAAAAGACTAAGCCAGTTTCTCATTGATATTACTGAGGGGACAGAATGAGGTCTGAGGGAGAGAAATATGTAGAAAGAAATGAAAGTGAGAGGAGAAAGTGACAGACAGAAGGAGCTCTGGGAGATAAAACCGTCAGCACTAATTGGAGGAGAGGAAGACCCAGGAGGAGAGGAGGAGGAGGTGAGGAGGAGGAGGAGGAGGAGGTGAGGGAACTCATCAAGTGACCTGAAATGTTTCCTGCATGAGTTCAATCCGTTGAATTTGTTGAGGACTTCCACCAATTGTCACCTGGGCTCACGCCACGGGCTCGCAGTCTAAAGCCAAGTCTAGCCTCTTGGCGACTCCACTGAGCGGGCATTGAGACGCAGAGCAGACTGTGACATGGGTTATTAACAACTGTTCTGTCTGCTGCCGTCCTGCAGGCGGTACCGCAGCATCAGGACTAAAACCACCAGACTCAGGAACAGTTTCAGGTCTAAAACCACCAGACTCAGGACTAAAACCACCAGACTCAGGAACAGTTTCAGGTCTAAAACCACCAGACTCAGAGACAGTTTCAGGTCTAAAACCACCAGACTCAGGAACAGTTTCAGGTCTAAAACCAGCAGACTCAGGAACAGTTTCAGGTCTAAAACCACCAGACTCAGGAACAGTTTCAGGTCTAAAACCAGCAGACTCAGGGACAGTTTCAGGACTAAAACCACCAGACTCAGGGACAGTTTCAGGACTAAAACCACCAGACTCAGGGACAGTTTCAGGACTAAAACCACCAGACTCAGGGACAGTTTCAGGTCTAAAACCACCAGACTCAGGGACAGTTTCAGGACTAAAACCACCAGACTCAGGGACAGTTTCAGGTCTAAAACCACCAGACTCAGGGACAGTTTCAGGTCTAAAACCACCAGACTCAGAGACAGTTTCAGGACTAAAACCAGCAGACTCAGGGACAGTTTCAGGTCTAAAACCACCAGACTAAGGGACAGTTTCAGGACTAAAACCACCAGACTCAGGGACAGTTTCAGGAGTAAAACCACCAGACTCAGGGACAGTTTCAGGACTAAAGCCACCAGACTCAGGGACAGTTTCAGGACTAAAACCACCAGACTCAGGGACAGTTTCAGGACTAAAACCACCAGACTCAGGACTAAAACCACCAGACTCAGGGACAGTTTCAGGACTAAAACCAGCAGACTCAGGGACAGTTTCAGGTCTAAAACCACCAGACTAAGGGACAGTTTCAGGACTAAAACCACCAGACTCAGGGACAGTTTCAGGAGTAAAACCACCAGACTCAGGGACAGTTTCAGGACTAAAACCACCAGACTCAGGGACAGTTTCAGGACTAAAACCACCAGACTCAGGGACAGTTTCAGGACTAAAACCACCAGACTCAGGGACAGTTTCAGGACTAAAACCACCAGACTCAGGACTAAAACCACCAGACTCAGGGACAGTTTCAGGAGTAAAACCACCAGACTCAGGACTAAAGCCGGCAGACTCAGGGACAGTTTCAGGTCTAAAACCACCAAACTCAGGAATAGTTTCAGGACTAAAACCACCAGACTCAGGGACAGTTTCAGGACTAAAACCACCAGACTCAGGGACAGTTTCAGGACTAAAGCCACCAGACTCAGGGACAGTTTCAGGTCTAAAACCACCAGACTCAGGACTAAAACCACCAGACTCATGGACAGTTTCAGGAGTAAAACCACCAAACTCAGGAACAGTTTCAGGACTAAAACCACCAGACTCAGGGACAGTTTCAGGACTAAAACCACCAGACTCAGGGACAGTTTCAGGACTAAAACCACCAAACTCAGGAACAGTTTCAGGACTAAAACCACCAGACTCAGGGACAGTTTCAGGACTAAAACCACCAGACTCAGGGACAGTTTCAGGACTAAAGCCACCAGACTCAGGGACAGTTTCAGGTCTAAAACCACCAGACTCAGGACTAAAACCACCAGACTCATGGACAGTTTCAGGAGTAAAACCACCAGACTCAGGACTAAAACCACCAGACTCAGGGACAGTTTCAGGACTAAAACCACCAGACTCAGGACTAAAACCACCAGACTCAGGACTAAAACCACCAGACTCAGGGACAGTTTCAGGAATAAAACCACCAGACTCAGAGACAGTTTCAGGTCTAAAAACACCAGACTCAGGACTAAAACCACCAGACTCAGGACTAAAACCACCAGACTCAGGGACAGTTTCAGGACTAAAGCCACCAGACTCAGGGACAGTTTCAGGTCTAAAACCACCAGACTCAGGACTAAAACCACCAGACTCATGGACAGTTTCAGGTCTAAAACCACCAGACTCAGGACTAAAACCACCAGACTCAGGGACAGTTTCAGGAGTGAAACCACCAGACTCAGGACTAAAACCACCAGACTCAGGGACAGTTTCAGGACTAAAACCACCAGACTCAGAACTAAAACCACCAGACTCAGGTCTAAAAACACCAGACTCAGGACTAAAACCACCAGACTCAGGACTAAAACCACCAGACTCAGGGACAGTTTCAGGAGTAAAACCACCAGACTCAGGACTAAAACCACCAGACTCAGGACTAAAACCACCAGACTCAGGGACAGTTTCAGGAGTAAAACCACCAGACTCAGGGACAGTTTCAGGAGTAAAACCACCAGACTCAGGGACAGTTTCAGGTCTAAAAACACCAGACTCAGAGACAGTTTCAGGTCTAAAACTACCAGACTCAGAGACAGTTTCATCCCACAGGCCATAAGACTATTAAACACTTGAACCTTGTGAAGAACATCCATAAACATTAGTCTGTTTGCAAATTATATATATCAATATTCCAATTACTTGTATAGAAACTATTCTTGCACTATTTTATTTGTACTACTTGCACTATTTCCATTATATTCTATTTTATTTGTACTACTTGCACTATTTCATCTGTTTTATTGTGTTCTGTGGGAGGAGCCTGTGACCTCAGATGTTCACTGTAGCTATGTGGGAGGAGCCTGTGACCTCAGATGTTCACTGTAGCTATGTGGGAGGAGCCTGTGACCTCAGATGTTCATATCTACACTGTAGCTCTGAGCACATGACAATAAAAGCCTTGAATCTTGAATCCTGATGTTCTTCTTTCAGTGATGACCGCCTCGCTGCACTCAACCCTTCAACTTCAGTATGGACTTTCTAGTTGAAAACGAGTCACAGCCTAAAGCGAAGTCTAGCCTCTTGGCGACTCCACTGAGCGGGCATAGAGTCGCCAACAGCAAGAGCAGAATGTGAAATACTGTACAGTGAAACACCATGCTAATTATTGTAATAATAACTGAAGAGGAAGAAGGAGTGTTCCTCCGTACCTGGGATCCACAGAGGGGGTCTTCTCTCAGCGTCACGGCCCCCTGCTGGCCCCCCGCTGAGGAGCAGGCGAGGTCAGCCAGGAGGTGGGTGAGCGCCCCCTGCTGGTCAGCCAGGAGGTCGGTGAGCGCCTCCTCGCGGCCGGAGATCTCCACGGCCGACGCCCTGACGGAGAAGCCAGCGCCGGACTTCTCCCTCCGGTCCTCCATCACCTTGAAGAGCCAGGAGATGGCTGTGGGGGCGACGCCCAGACTCTGGGTGGAGCAGTCCCGACCAATCATAGTGTACGTCTTACCTGGGGGGCGGGGTCCATCATAGCGTGAGAGGGGAGGTGAAACACAGGAAGGAAGGCAAGTCCAGACACAGGGACAACAGAGTTTCAAAATACACACAAAACTAAAATCATGACAACAGCAATGTATTCATATCTAGCTCCAATGCAGGAACGAGTCATGGAGTTTGAGGAAATCTCGGTCTGGGCCAGTGGTCCGGACCTCCTCCTCAACAATGGGGGCAGGGGGTCAATCATTTTCAGATTTTAACATTTTGTTCTACGACATAAAAAACTTCAGTAAATACCCAACTGGTGGTGGATGTGTGTGTGTGTGTGTGAGTGTGTGTGTGTGTACCCAGGTTAGCGTGCGTGTGTGTGTGTGTGTGTTTGTGTGTGTGTGTTTGTACCCAGGTTAGCGCGCGTGTGTGTGTGTGTGTGTTTGTGTGTGTGTGTGTACCCAGGTTAGCGTGTGTGTGTGTGTGTGTGTGTACCCAGGTTAGCGTGTGTGTGTGTGTGTGTGTGTGTGTGTGTGTGTGTGTGTGTGTGTGTGTGTGTGTGTGTGTGTGTGTGTGTACCCAGGTTAGCGTGTCCGAAGCTGAAGACGCAGCCGTCTGCTCCGTTCACCACCGCCTGGATAACCTCAGTCACCGCCCCCGAACACACCTCGGCCTATCAGGACACAGATCAGGTTAGAATCCACCAATCAGGAGAGAGAACAGCACATCCATAGCCCCACACAACGACCCAACAATAACTCATTGTAACACGTTGCGTTATTAGTTAGATCAAGGTATGTTAATCCTTGAAGACAACCGAACATGTGGTCTGCCTTTTTGAAAGTTTACACTAAGAAATCAAACTCGTCACAATCTCATATTTAAATGAGAAGAAGTGAATACAGACATGATGATAACAAAGTGTCCGCCTCACCTGTGATGCATCCTGGGAGAAGATGTTGTGGAAGGTGAAGGTCTTGGGAGCGGCGGGTCTCCTCGGTCCGGCCGACGCCTCGCTGAGCGTCAGCAGCTTCTTCCTGCCGTCCAGCTTCAGCAGAGACATGGAGTCCATCGACTCGCTGAGGGCCGAGCACACCCGGACCATGACCCGGACCTGAGGGACAGAGAGGGACAGAGAGGGACAGAGAGAGACAGAGAGGGACAGAGAGGGACAGAGGGGGACAGAGAGGGACAGAGAGGGACAGAGAGAGACAGAGAGGGACAGAGAGAGACAGAGAGAGACAGAAAGAGACAGAGAGAGACAGAGAGAGACAGAGAGAGACAGAAAGGGACAGAGAGGGACAGAGAGGGACAGAGAGAGACAGAGAGGGACAGAGAGAGACAGAGAGGGACAGAGAGGGACAGAGAGGGACAGAGAGAGACAGAGAGAGACAGAAAGGGACAGAGAGGGACAGAGAGGTACAGAGGGGGACAGAGAGGGACAGAGAGAGACAGAGAGGTACAGAGGGGGACAGAGAGGGACAGAGAGGTACAGAGGGGGACAGAGAGGGACAGAGAGAGACAGAGAGAGACAGAGAGGGACAGAGAGGGACAGAGAGGTACAGAGGGGGACAGAGAGGGACAGAGAGGGACAGAGAGGGACAGAGAGGGACAGAGAGGGACAGAAAAGGACATAAAGGGACAGAGAGGGACAGAGAGGGACAGAGAGGGACAGAAAAGGACATAAAGGGACAGAAAAGGACATAAAGGGACAGAAAAGGACAGAGAGGGACAGAAAGGGACAGAAAAGGACAGAAAGGGACAGAGAGGGACAGAGAGAGACAGAGAGAGACAGAAAGGGGACAGAGAGGGACAGAGAGGGACAGAGAGAGACAGAGAGGGACAGAGAGAGACAGAGAGGGACAGAGAGGGACAGAGAGGGACAGAGAGAGACAGAGAGAGACAGAAAGGGACAGAGAGGGACAGAGAGGTACAGAGGGGGACAGAGAGAGACAGAGAGGTACAGAGGGGGACAGAGAGGTACAGAGGGGGACAGAGAGGGACAGAGAGAGACAGAGAGAGACAGAGAGGGACAGAGAGGGACAGAGAGGTACAGAGGGGGACAGAGAGGGACAGAGAGGGACAGAGAGGGACAGAGAGGGACAGAAAAGGACATAAAGGGACAGAGAGGGACAGAGAGGGACAGAGAGGGACAGAAAAGGACATAAAGGGACAGAGAGAGACAGAGAGGGACAGAGAGAGACAGAGAGAGACAGAAAGGGACAGAGAGGGACAGAGAGGGACAGAGAGAGACAGAGAGGGACAGAGAGAGACAGAGAGGGACAGAGAGGGACAGAGAGGGACAGAGAGAGACAGAGAGAGACAGAAAGGGACAGAGAGGGACATAGAGGTACAGAGGGGGACAGAGAGGGACAGAGAGAGACAGAGAGGTACAGAGGGGGACAGAGAGGGACAGAGAGGTACAGAGGGGGACAGAGAGGGACAGAGAGAGACAGAGAGAGACAGAGAGGGACAGAGAGGGACAGAGAGGTACAGAGGGGGACAGAGAGGGACAGAGAGGGACAGAGAGGGACAGAGAGGGACAGAGAGGGACAGAAAAGGACATAAAGGGACAGAGAGGGACAGAGAGGGACAGAGAGGGACAGAAAAGGACATAAAGGGACAGAAAAGGACATAAAGGGACAGAAAAGGACAGAGAGGGACAGAAAGGGACAGAAAAGGACAGAAAGGGACAGAGAGGGACAGAGAGAGACAGAGAGGGACAGAGAGGGACAGAGAGGGACAGAAAAGGACATAAAGGGACAGAGAGGGACAGAGAGGGACAGAGAGGGACAGAAAGGGACAGAAAGGGACAGAAAAGGACAGAAAGGGACAGAAAGGGACAGAGAGGGACAGAGAGAGACAGAGAGGGACAGAGAGGGACAGAGAGGGACAGAAAGGGACAGAAAAGGACAGAAAGGGACAGAGAGGGACAGAGAGAGACAGAGAGGGACAGAGAGGGACAGAGAGAGACAGAGAGGGACAGAGAGGGACAGAGAGGGACAGAAAGGACATAAAGGGACAGAGAGGGACAGAGAGGGACAGAGGGGGACAGAGAGGGACAGAAAAGGACATAAAGGGACAGAAAAGGACATAAAGGGACAGAAAAGGACAGAGAGAGACAGAAAGGGACAGAAAAGGACAGAAAGGGACAGAGAGGGACAGACAGGGACAGAGAGGGACAGAAAGGGACAGAGAGAGACAGTGAGGGACAGAGAGAGACAGAGAGGGACAGAGAGGGACAGAGAGGGACAGAGAGGGACAGAAAAGGACATAAAGGGACAGAGAGGGACAGAGAGGGACAGAGAGGGACAGAAAGGGACAGAAAAGGACAGAAAGGGACAGAAAGGGACAGAGAGGGACAGAGAGAGACAGAGAGGGACAGAGAGGGACAGAGAGAGACAGAGAGGGACAGAGAGAGACAGAGAGGGACAGAGAGAGATAGAGAGGGACAGAGAGAGACAGAGAGGGACAGAGAGGGACAGAGAGAGACAGAGAGGGACAGAGAGAGACAGAGAGGGACAGAGAGAGATAGAGAGGGACAGAGAGAGACAGAGAGGGACAGAGAGGGACAGAGAGAGACAGAGAGGGACAGAGAGGGACAGAGAGAGACAGAGAGGGACAGAGAGAGACAGAGAGGGACAGAGAGAGATAGAGAGGGACAGAGAGAGACAGAGAGGGACAGAGAGGGACAGAGAGAGACAGAGAGAGACAGAGAGGGACAGAGAGAGACAGAGAGGGACAGAGAGGGACAGAGAGAGACAGAGAAGGACAGAGAGGGACAGAAAAGGACATAAAGGGACAGAGAGGGACAGAGAGGGACAGAGAGGGACAGAGAGGGACAGAGAGGGACAGAAAAGGACATAAAGGGACAGAGAGAGACAGAGAGGGACAGAGAGAGACAGAGAGGGACAGAGAGGGACAGAGAGGGACAGAAAAGGACATAAAGGGACAGAAAAGGACATAAAGGGACAGAAAAGGACAGAGAGGGACAGAGAGGGACAGAAAGGGACAGAGAGGGACAGAGAGGGACAGAAAAGGACATAAAGGGACAGAAAAGGACATAAAGGGACAGAAAAGGACAGAGAGGGACAGAGAGGGACAGAAAGGGACAGAAAAGGACAGAAAGGGACAGAGAGGGACAGAGAGAGACAGAGAGGGACAGAGAGGGACAGAGAGGGACAGAAAGGGACAGAAAAGGACAGAAAGGGACAGAGAGGGACAGAGAGGGACAGAAAGAGACAGAAAGGGACAGAGAGGGACAGAAAAGGACATAAAGGGACAGAGCGGGACAGAGAGGGACAGAAAGGGACAGAAAGGGACAGAAAGGGACAGAAAGAGACAGCTGTCAGGGTTTTGGATGTAGGTTGTGGGGGTTATTGAGGAGTCCATTTCTGAAATGTTCAGGATCAATAATGGTATGAAGCAGAAAGAGTCCATATCTGTACTCTCTGTAAACTGATTTTGATACATTTTGGGTCGATTATACAATTTTAAGGGACTCAAAACTACCATTTTGATCTTAGCATGTCAAGATCCTGAATTCATTTTCCAAATCATATTATTCTGAAGTTGTTCTTGTATGCGTACAAACATGGGGAGGCATTGTGTTTTACACACAACTTTTTGTTAACATTAACGACCACAATAATCCCTTTATTGTCTTTTACGACTACATGGTATAACCCTATTACATTCACACTATATATATATACTACTACAACCATGGCCCCTATGGTATTTCCTTTCTCCCTCGATATGAACAGATCTAAATATGAATATTCTCTCAGCTCGGATGAATCTCTGGATATAAATCATTGAGTGGCCGCTGTGCAGTGTCTCCTTCTCCCTCACGATGCGCTCTGCTGGCCCGCCGAGACACATCATTTACAAAGTGCTGCGTCGCTGATCGTCCCTGATCGTTATTGGCTCTAAACTTGACCTCTGCTGACTCAGCAGCTCTGTCAGCGACGATGTGGAACAAGAAATACAAAATCTGGATGAAATAAGTGTGGCCCCCCACCCTTTGCCTGCTGTTAGAAGGAATGTGGCTTTGGTTTGCATCTGCACACCCTGCATTAGAAAACTCTTTATATTAGCCAACACGCTGAACCTGCTTCAACGAGTGGCCCTCTTTAAGATCCTGACGTCACCGAGCACTTTTACAAATGTTTTCCAGATGTCCTTTTCATACGTCGAGTTAACCCCAACAGAGAGCTGATGAAGGCCTGACTGAGGAACATATTGCTCTCCTGCAGCACACCTCTGTCAGTACGGAGGACACGCATCTCCGTCTCGGATCATCCTGAGTCTCGCTTTCTAACCCAGTTCATATCTAACCACGCCCATTTCCTCATGACGAAAGCCTGACTCAGCGTCGGAGCATCGGAGCGTCGGGGCGTCGGAGCGTCGGAGCGTCGGAGCGTCGGAGCGTCTGAGCGTCGGGGCGTCGGAGCGTCGGGGCGTCGGAGCGTCGGGGCGTCGGAGCGTCTGAGTGTCGGGGCGTCGAAGCGTCGGAGCGTCGGAGCGTCGGAGCGTCGGAGCGTCGGAGCGTCGGGGCGTCGGAGCGTCGGAGCGTCAGAGCGTCGCCAGGTTTTTATCTGACGCTCCAGTCGCTTCATACAGAATCTTCTTCACAGCTGAAAACAGTGCTTTTAATCTGACAGAAGGACAGAGCGAGTGAGGGTTCATTATTGTTCTAACATTAGTTCACCCTGGATCTAAGAATACATCAGTATTGTCAACATGGCTATTCTCTTTAGTTATTATTATTTAAATATTTCTTTATTAATGTATTTAACATTCTCTTTAAACGTCCATGATGCAGTCGGAGAGCTAGGCTAATGAAGTGGGCGTGGTTGACGACATGTCCCCCATCAGCTGCTTCCTCCAGACGACCTGTGACCCCCCCCCCCAACCCCTAACCCCCTGCAGTGCATTCTGGGTACCACCATGGCGTCTTACCTTCCCCATCCCCGGCGTGTCTTTGACCTTGCTGCTGCCAGCCCGCAGGAGGCCTGGTGGGATGGGGGGGGGGTGAGAGCTGCAGGGCCACGCTGAAGCCCCCGGTGTACAGCAGGGGCCCCTGGGACTCGATGGGGGGGGTGGGGGCCAGCGGGGGGGGGGACCTCCTCCTGCGGGACAGACTGAGCCTCTGAGCCGCCCTGAAGGGTTAACAAGACAAGAGTCAGACCGGAAGACAGAAAGGACCATATGAGACATTACCTGTGTGTGTGTGTGTGTGTGTGTGTGTGTGTGTGTGTGTGTGTGTGTGTGTGTGTGTGTGTGTGTGTGTGTGTGTGTGTGTGTGTGTGTGTGTGTGTGTGTGTGTGTGTGTGTGTGTGTGTGTGTGTGATGGTTCAAGACACACAAGCACACACACTCTGGATTTGAGAAAGCTGCTAAAAGATCCTCAAAGAAACGGGATTACATCAGAAACCTGTTTGGACATTTCAAGGGTTCTCAGGGGGTTCGTGTATGTTTTGTGAAGCAGCCTAGTTGATAACGCCGCTCATTATGAGCCTATAACTCCACAGTGATGGCCAGCTTGAGTACTTCCTGCTGAACGATGCGCACAGAGAGACTATCTGTCTTTCTGTTTCCTGTGAGAGGGTTAATGAGGTAATGTATTAAACAGCCTCGACCAGGAAGAGACCTCAGGGACCGATGAAGAGCGCGGACCCTTCCTCTGAGAGTGCATGAAGGTGCAATTCCAGTTTCAGATGAGAGGATTCCTGTCAGTTTACAAGCCATCATTAAAGTGAACACCCCCTCTGCTCCCTGACTGAGGTCCCTTTAAACCCTCCGTCCTGATTCAAGCTGGATTTATGGACTGCTCTCCGTCCCCTGAACACCAACACCCTCAACACTGAGCTGGTTTGAAACCCTGGAATAATCCATATAACTCTTTGCACGTCACAATAAGGTGATACTCACAGTTCCTCAGAATCCATTATCTGCTCTCAGTTCTTGGATTTGAAGAGGAACCGAACACGTTCCTGTCCTCATTCATCGTCATGAACACAGGTGTAATCCAACAAGGAGGAGGAGGAGGAGGAGGAGGAGGAGGCACCATCGAGGCGGCGCCACGGAGGACAAAGGTGTGTTTCAGGGTTCAACATGGCAGCGAGAGGATCTTCAGAGTCAGAGGAAAGGTCTGATCCAGAAAAGAACCCTTTCAAATCGGGTTCAGACTGACAAGAACCCGTTAGCAAGCGATAAAGAGTGATCCGATCCAGGACAGACTGAATGACTCCTGCGGTCATCGAGGACTCTTTTGTTCCTCCGGGTGTTTTTAGTTTCCAGGAGCATTCAAAGTCTTTTAGTCCTGTGGGAGTTATTTCATCCTCTGCACACAAGCATCTTCCATTAATCCGTAAGCCGCCCGCCCTCGAGCGAGGAAGTCCAGCAAAGACCAAAACTTCCTCTAACAAACGTCTCTATCAGCCGATCCTCAGTCGACTGTCTGATTACGCCGCGTCCTGTTTCCACTCTCAGCAAGAAGTAGATTGGACTGGCTGTCCATCTTTCTGTCCTCCGTTAAGTCACGTCTGCAACCAAAGTCCTGAGCCTTCGGGAGTTCTCCAAGAACTTAGTTTGGTCAACAACACTGTGTACCCTCATCATTAACCCCACGCCGTCTCCTCTGTCCCCGGAGTCTTCTCTCCCTCGTAGACTTTTACATCTCAGATGATCCAGCTGGACCCTCTTCTCAGAGTAACTCCTGTGAAGGGGATTTCACTCTGTCCGTAAATAACTAATATGTCCAAATTCTTTCCGTTCATCTTCAGTCATGTGATTGGTCCTCTGCCGACCGATCAAACGTCAGAACCTCTCGTGTTGTTGACAGGAAGCCCGCCGGATCCAGAGAGAAACCAGAGGAGACTGGAAACCTCCATCAGATCCACCTGAAGACCCTCCGTTCACCTCCTCTTCCTCTCTTCACCTCCTCTTCCTCTCTTCACCTCCCCTTCCCTCTCTCTGGTCTTTGGACCTGTTTTCCGTCTACATGTACTTTGTACCTGTCCCGTCCTCTAAACCCTTCATATGTCCATTTCTTCCCCCTCTCCTTGTGTCTCTCTGATATCCTTCCCTCCTCCTTCTGTTCCTCCTGTGCCGGTCTCTCCTCTCCTGCTGCTCCTCAGTCTGTTCCTGCAGTATCGCAATGCTCTTCCTCCTCCCCTCCTCTTCCTCCTCCTCAGAGAGAGGGGGATGAATGGGAGCAGAGGAGCTTAAAATCAAGAGGTAGAAATAAAGGGCGAGGATCCTCCTGCCTCACTGATGCTGTTGCCGGGAAACACTGGCGATGCTCCAGCCCTGCCCCCCCCCCTCGCAGTGTCGACACACATCAGCCGTGAAACACACACACACACACACACACACACACACACACACACACACACACATACTTGGCATGCTATATGAATACTTCATGAGATGACAGACACCCCCACTGCTGGACTTCAAAGAGACTCTGTGTGTGTGTGTGTGTGTGTGTGTGTGTGTGTGTGTGTGTGTGTGTGTGTGTGTGTGTGTGTGTGTGTGTGTGTGTGTGTGTGTGTGTGTGTGTGTGTGTGTGTGTGTGTGTGTGTGTGTGTGTGTGTGTGTGTGTGTAAATGTAATTTCATATTAATTGTCTGCAGTCGTGTGTGTAACACAGACACATGTCATTAGTTGCCATAGCTAGACATCATGTTTATTATTGGAATCAACCATTGCTCTCCATCCATAATAATCCATACAGTGTTTGAACATGTTAGTAATCACCTCCCATTAGTTGCCGTTATTTACCATAACTAGCAACTATTAGGCTTTACTAGTCACTAGCTATTGGTCGCTACGAGTCATTGCTATCAATAAAAAGCCGGCACATGGCATTACTACAAATTATTCACCATCACTACCCATTAATAACCATTATTCACCATTACTGGTAATTTATTGCCACTTTCCCATTGCTAGCTTTTAAAAGTTGTCACATGTCATTAGTTGCCAATGCTCGCCATCATTTTTAATTAGTCGACAATATCTAGCATTATTAGATTTTTATTTTTAGTTTTAGTTTAGACCATTAGTTGCAATTACTAACCATAACTAGCCATCCATTTGACTCTTCTTAGCCATACTTATCCATTTTTAACCCTAACTGGCCACAAGCTAATGGTTGCTTCTGGACATTGGTCGCAATTAAAAGCAGTCAAAGACCATTTCTACCCATTATTCTTCATAAGTTAACATCATTCACCACCACTAGCCATTGTTAGCCACCACTAGTCACTGTTAGCCACCACTAGTCACTGTTAGCCACCACTAGCCATTGTTAGCCACCACTAGCCATTGTTAGGCCACTAGTCACTGTTAGCCACCACTAGCCATTGTTAGCCACCACTAGCCATTGTTAGCCACCACTAGTCACTGTTAGCCACCACTAGCCATTGTTAGTCACCACTAGCCATTGTTAGCCATTACTAGCCATTGTTAGCCACCACTAGCCATTGTTAGCCACCACTATCCATTGTTAGCCACCACTAGCCATTGTTAGCCACCACTAGCCATTGTTAGCCATTACTAGCCATTGTTAGCCACCACTAGCCATTGTTAGCCATTACTAGCCATTGTTAGCCACCACTAGCCATTGTTAGCCACCACTATCCATTGTTAGCCACCACTATCCATTGTTAGCCACCACTATCCATTGTTAGCCACCACTAGCCATTGTTAGCCACCACTAGCCATTGTTAACCACCACTAGCCATTGTTAGCCACCACTATCCATTGTTAGCCACCACTAGCCATTGTTAGCCACCACTATCCATTGTTAGCCACCACTAGCCATTGTTAGCCACCACTAGCCAGTGTTAGCCACCACTAGCCATTGTTAGCCACCACTAGCCAGTGTTAGCCACCACTAGCCATTGTTAACCACCACTAGCCATTGTTAGCCACCACTAGTCATTGTTAGCCACCACTAGTCACTGTTAGCCACCACTAGCCAGTGTTAGCCACCACTAGTCATTGTTAGCCATTACTAGCCATTGTTAGTCACCACTAGCCATTGTTAGCCACCACTATCCATTGTTAGCCACCACTAGCCATTGTTAACCACCACTATCCATTGTTAACCACCACTAGCCATTGTTAACCACCACTAGCCATTGTTAGCCACCACTAGCCATTGTTAGCCATTACTAGCCATTGTTAGCCACCACTAGTCATTGTTAGCCACCACTAGCCATTGTTAACCACCACTAGCCATTGTTAACCACCACTAGCCATTGTTAGCCACCACTAGCCATTGTTAGCCATTACTAGCCATTGTTAGCCACCACTAGCCATTGTTAACCACCACTATCCATTGTTAACCACCACTAGCCATTGTTAACCACCACTAGCCATTGTTAGCCACCACTAGCCATTGTTAGCCATTACTAGCCATTGTTAGCCACCACTAGCCATTGTTAACCACCACTAGCCATTGTTAGCCATTACTAGCCATTGTTAGCCACCACTAGTCATTGTTAGCCACCACTAGCCATTGTTAACCACCACTAGCCATTGTTAACCACCACTAGCCATTGTTAGCCACCACTAGCCATTGTTAACCACCACTAGTCACTGTTAGCCATTACTAGCCGTTTCTTCATGTGTTTTGAACATTTGTGTTTTTATTTCTGCTTGGTTTCTCCTGATGGAAGAGTTTTGAGTCGCTGTGGCACCTGTAGGACACCGTAGAATCCCAATGACCTTCTGACTTCATGATTTAATGATCAAAGAGGAGTGACTGAACGAGAGGAGCGTCTGGACACCAGGAGGGTCTTTGTGTCCTCTGGTGTAACGTCCTGTAAGTTTCCAAAGTCAGAGTCTCCTGACCAGACGCTGCCTCCTCTGGTTCCAGGTCATATTTTGGTGCATTGCTGCAGATCTGATCCAGACGGGTCGCTCTCCACGTCGATACCGGCGCTCGGGCCCAGAGCCAGGACGCCACTTTGAGGAACCCGACCCCCCTCTGGATTTATCCTCGGCTCAGTTTGGGTTTTATTTTGGTGAGAGAAGTATTCAGAGTGTAATCATAGAGGCTGCTTTGAGCAAAATACTTCCTGTTTCACACCCATTTCCACAGAGAGGTCTCACTCCGCTCTGAATGATGGAGCTCGTCCTCATGTCAGCTTCCTCCAGAGCTTCATGAGAGACGACATTCACCTGTAATGTTCTCATGTATCTCCGACAGAAGAACCGTCTCAGATGTCTTCCTTCAATCTGCAGATATTTAGCTTTATCACTGATAATTCAAACCAAAGCTCGGCAGCTTCCAAACTGACATGGTGAAAAACAGGCCACCTTTTTACCGTCAGTCCAATAACTCAGTCTGACTTTATGAAAACACAGTGCCTACATTACCCATAATGCCCTGAGCAGTGTCTCACCATGTTGTGTTTGTGACACTGGCTTTATTTCATGGTGTAACTGCAGGACAGTTCTTCTGTGTACTGAACGCTGTGCTTTAGGTTTGATATTTGAAATGATGGACCTTTGCATGAATGTGGGTGCGTGGTGCGTTCACTGACCTGTTGAAGAAGTTGGCGGCGGCAGACGGAGGGCGGCAGGTTTGGGTGGCGATGCTGTGGGCGGCAGGCTTCTCGCCTCCTGCAGCCTGACAGACGACACGCAGGGCGTTAAACACCTTTCGTCAACCCTTTCTTATTGGTTATTAAAGCCACCACAGATGAATAAAGACGGGAGGGACACATGTAAACTTTGTATCACAAACATCGACTTCTGCTCATAAAAAAAACGCCTCTGATCACAGACAAACATTAACGTCTTCAGATTCTGTTTCCTGACCGAAGTGGTTCGTTAGAGACTGATTAACGGTCCCTGACGGGGTCCCAGAGGAGGGAAACATGACCGGATCAGGAGCTCGTTAAGTAATTAGCTGAGGTCGTTACTGCGTCACTGCGGCTAACGGCTAACGGCTAACGAGCAGAGAGTCAATTGAACTGACAGTGAATATATGAACAAGTATAGCTGGAATATATACTGTGGGACCAATAAAGACATTCTGATTCTGATTCTGATATTTAGCAAAGGGTATTATCTTCACGAGAAATAGACCTCAGGACTCATGATGCTGACTCATGTTAGGGATGTAAGGACTCATGATGCTGACTCATGTTAGGGATGTAAGGACTCATGATGCTGACTCACGTTAGGGATGTAAGGACTCATGATGCTGACTCACGTTAGGGATGTAAGGACTCATGATGCTGACTCACGTTAGGGATGTAAGGACTCATGATGCTGACTCACGTTAGGGATGTAAGGACTCATGATGCTGACTCACGACAGGGATGTAAGGACTCATGATGCTGACTCACGACAGGGATGTAAGGACTCATGATGCTGACTCACGACAGGGATGTAAGGACTCATGATGCTGACTCACGACAGGGATGTAAGGACTCATGATGCTGACTCACGACAGGGATGTAAGGACTCATGATGCTGACTCACGTTAGGGATGTAAGGACTCATGATGCTGACTCACGTTAGGGATGTAAGGACTCATGATGCTGACTCATGACAGGGATGTAAGGACTCATGATGCTGACTCATGACAGGGATGTAAGGACTCATAATGCTGACTCATGTTAGGGATGTAAGGACTCATAATGCTGACTCATGACAGGGATGTAAGGACTCATGATGCTGACTCACGTTAGGGATGTAAGGACTCATGATGCTGACTCACGTTAGGGATGTAAGGACTCATAATGCTGACTCACGTTAGGGATGTAAGGACTCATGATGCTGACTCACGTTAGGGATGTAAGGACTCATGATGCTGACTCATGTTAGGGATGTAAGGACTCATAATGCTGACTCATGTCAGGGATGTAAGGAGGGTTAGCCCATTTACTGCACATTAGTCCTGCATCATATATATATATTGTGTTGTATTGTCGGAGAGCCTGGGACTTCAGGTACCGTATCCATGTAGCTGAGCATCTGATGATGAAGCCTTTGAAGTGTGTCCCTCCCTGCTCACCGTAGTGTCCTGTAGTCCAGGGGAGCAGCAGTGGACCCTCCACACCCCCTCCAGCTGAGCACTCAGGGGGAGGGGCATGGCCTGCCCTTTGGCCCCGCCCCCTCCCAGGTAGGTGCTGTGAACTCCGCCCCCCCGCTGCTCATCGAACGACCATCGCTGCTGCTTCACCGGGGGGTCAGAGGTCACCCCCCAAACGGAGCCGTGAGCGAGGCGTCTCAGCCTGGGGAGGGAGGCGTCAGGAACATGGAGGGGAGGGGCCTTCTGGAGTTCATCCAATAGGAAAGAGCTATACGCCACATCCTGGGGAGGCAGAGCAAGTTAATTCATACAGCAGCTCTCAACACAAGGCAGAGTTACAAGCTACACACAGCTATAAGGTCTTTTTCCAGATCCTGCTGTGACATTAGTCCGAGATATATTCTTAAGTAGGCTGACTAACCAACCCTTAAGGTGGGTTAGGGAAACTCCCTATTTTTGGACACAAATAACGTGGGACGCTTCATGCCATTGGACAAACTTCCGCACGATGGAAATGGGATGTCCACCTAAAGGAAAAGTGTTTTGAATGTGGAGATCGTGGCATTAACTAGTACTGGGAGAGAACCAGGCTGCAGGGATACAACTCCCTTAAAACCCCTCCTGTATTTCCGGTACTTGGACGACATCTTTGGCCTCTGGCACCACAGCAGATCAGACTTTTCAACCTTCATGGACATTCTCAACTCACATCACCCCAAAGTAAAACTCAAACACCATTTACAACCTCTTTCAGTTGAATGTTTGGACATCTGTGTCTTCTTTTGCGACTCCAGCGACCAGGATAAAACACTTGCCACAAAGGTTTTTTACAAAGATACAGACCGTCATACTCTCCTCCATAAAACCACTTATCACCGAGGCACACGTACAGTGGCCTGATAAAATCCCATGTGAGACGCTTCCACAGGATTTGCACCTTCCCGGAGCATGTGGAGGAGGCCACCAGCTCCCTCTGCAGTGCACTGAGACCCAGGGGTTACTCAAGGTGCTTCCTCACAAGCGTCAAGGCAGAGGTCGGCCGAACTTTTAAAGAGAAAATATAACAAAACCACCACTCGGCCATCTGGTCCAATCCTCGTCCCCCTGATCACCTCCTGCTCCAGGAGCCTGGGGAACCTTTTAGGCGACCTGAGGTCTAACTTTGAGGGGGCGAGGGGGGGCCGTGATGCGCTGAGGGAATGTCGGTTGATCTCCGACTACCGCAGAAACAAATATCTTAAGGACCTTTAAAGAAACTATATTTAACTTTATTTTTGGGGAAAAGTAAACGCCGACATGTTTACAGCGCTGGTTCAGTCACATGACGTCAGCTGCTTTTAATCTGCTATCAGGAATATGTGAGCTGCATTGTGATGAACACACACACACACACACTCACACACACACACACACACACACACACACACACACACACACACACACACACACACACACACACACACACACACACACACACACACACACACACACACACACACACACACACACACACACACACACACACACACCAATACCTGTTCATTAAGAGCAGCTGACAGATTCATCAGACACATGACTGGGTTCTTCACAGAGACGATGGAAATGAAAAGTGACAAACTTGTTCCCGGAGGAACGACGTGTTTAATATTTAATAACCTTGACGTTAACGGGGACATCTGATAAAAACCTGGTTGGTGCTTCCGTACGGTTAGCTACCTGCAGTGCTTATTATCTCCCTCTGCACAGGAGTGTGTTTCAGCCGATAGAAGAGCGCAAGTGCTCCATAGTGATGTCACTATGTTCCTGAAGTAAACAAAGGAGTCCAATGGAGGCGTTTCAGGCTGGGGGGGGGGGATTCCCTCTGGAGGGAACACAGGGGTTTGAGCCTGAGCAGACCATTGACATGCACTAACACCTATAGAACTACAGGGGGAGGGGGTTACATGTGATTCATAGCTAACATTAGCTGTGGTTCACAGTGAGCTCAGGGGTCACAGCGAGCTCAGGGGTCACTGTGTGTGTGCAGCAGAGAGACAGTGGAAGCAGATCAAGGAACAAATCACAAAGCTTCGTTCTCCGTGGAGAGAGAGAGAGAGTTAACGTAAACTGAGGCTCTCTCGCCCCATTAGAGCTGCTCTCATGTTCATACAACCGATCTGACAGACGAGTTCAGCGTCAAACTGAGTCCTCCACTTTCTCTGAGGAGCTGATGCGTTTCCACACAGACACACAACCAGGGCAGATATCCATATATATGTACAGAGATATGCAGATATGTGACCGCTCGGTGGAGATCAGTCGGATGTCATAACGTCATGTTCAGAGATAACGGTGGATTTATCAGAATAACTCGTCATTTGGGGTTTTGGTTGATTCTCAACAAACAAAGACTTTTTTTTCAGAATATCAATAATTACACTGTAACTCTACATCTGAGCTAAATAAAAACACTATGTAAATATATATTCAGAAGATTGAAATGTGATCGCTGGGTTCAGAAAATGAACACAGAAGCTACTAAAGGTACGACAATAGGCGGTGTGTGTTGTAGAAAATACACACACATTCAAACACACTCACACACAAACACACTCACACATAAACACACTCACACACAAACACACTCACACACAAACACACTCACACACAAACACACTCACACACAAACACACTCACACACAAACACACACTCGCTGACTTTCATCCACACTTTTCCTCATCCCAGTAAATATCATCCTGCTCCTCGATGCTGTTCTGTAGAGTTCGGGCGAAACAAAGGGTTTCTGATTCTGATGGTATTTACTGTCGTGTCAAATGATCACAATCATTTAAAACACTTAGTCCTATACTCTGATTGCCTTTTCTCTGTGACATTGTATTTGTATTCTTGAACGTGTTTAACAGAGACAGATGTTTAGGGTTTACATTTCAGGAGGTAAAGGAAGTGTAAAAGGTGAATGTAAATGGTTAAGGACGAGGAGGTGTAATGGTTTGATGATGGGATGGAGGAGCAGCTGGTTCCTCTCATGAACACACAGAGAGACTGAAAGCAGAGCTTCTCTCTCCTCTGAGGAGGAAGCTGCTCTGTTCCTGCTCTTCAGATCCATCTCACTTTATATTGACTTTCTTTATTACTTTATTAAATATAACAAAAGACAAACTTTGTCCACAAATCATTTATCAGTTTCTCTGAAGAATACTGTAACCCAAACCTCCCGATCCCGATCCCGATCCCGATCCCGATCCTGATCCCGATCCTGCTCCTGCTCCTGCTCCTGCTGGCCTTCAGGGTTCGGTCTCACTGCCCAGCCGGGCGCCTCCTCGTCTTCCTCTCCTGCCGAGCGAAGGCGCTTCCTGCGCCAGGTGAAGCCCAGAGGAAGCAGCGCCCCCCCCCTCCACCACCTGCAGTCAGACCATCAGAATCATGCGAGCTTATCAGCCGTGTTGGGTCACACAGAAACGCATTCCTTTACTAAATTACTCACTGCTCAATGTATATATATATATATGTATATGTATTACTAGTTACTTTGGATTACTCATTATCACCTGCGATGTACCATAACTTAAATAACAATATATAGTTTAACCCCAATTATGCTGGATCAGCATGAATCCTGAATTTGAGAGCAGCCAGGCTGGAGGTGCAGAGAAGGACCAGGAGCTACACTGCCCTTTTGTTTTAAACAGGGCAGATGTGTGCAAATCCTTTAAAAGGGTTAACCCACACAAGGCTCCTGGACCTGATGGCATCCCTGGCCGTGTTCTCAGGGTGTGTGCAGTTCAGCTGGCAGAGGTGTTCAAAGACATCTTCAACAGGTCCCTGCTGCAGTCTGTAGTCCCCACATGTCTTAAACACTCCACTATCGTTCCTGTCCCCAAAAAGACAATCATCACCTGCCCCAACGACTACCGCCCAGTAGCACTCACCTCCATCATAATGAAGTGCTCAGGAAGAAAGCCCTCAGGATTATAAAAGACCCCCATCACCCCAGCCACAAACTGTTCAGTCTGCTGCCGCAGCATCCGGACTAAAACCACCAGATTCAGAGACAGCTTCATCCCACAGGCCATAAGACTGTTAAACACCTGAACTGCTGAAACAACATCCATAACATTCATCTGCTACTTAGTCATTATTTATCTATTTCTCTAATATATCATTCCAATAATTTGCATAGACTCTTATTGCAATATTTCACTTTTTTTCTTTGAAACTATTTTTCTTTTTGTATTTGGTGGTGGGGCAGCAAGCAGCAGCACGAACGCAGCAGCAGCAGCTAGCAATGCATGGAGAGAGATCTGGCAGGTTCAATAGAGCGGCACATTAAGGAGACTCTGTTTAGTTGGTTGTAGAGTGGCACGGGGCGTTATGTATGGATGCAGCGTAAGTGCTCGAGTTGACTGCCTGAACTAGCTCGCAGGCTTTGCTCCATTTCATGTAATTTTTATCATCAACATTTTTTTTAAAGTATAAAGGTTAATAATACCATATATAATAATTAGGGTCTGAGACCAGAGGTCAGTGAAGATAGTCGGCGCAGGCCACACCCACTTCAGTTTTTATCGTAAACCCCCCCACTTTCACTTTAAAGTTTTAAAACAAACAACATTTGCTACGCACATCTAAAGTGCGGAGACGAACAAAAAAGCCTTTTGGAGGTATATTAAAAAACGTACAGGAAGACCGCCATTTTGAATTTAGCATTGGAATTATGCAAAATTAAACTAAACTAAACTATTTATCGCGTTTTTCGGGCTCCGTTCTTTAGAGATCTCCTCCTAGGGATTTTATCCGATCAACTCCAAATTTGGAACGTAGCGTCTCGAGACCTGGGGAATTAAAAATTATCAAAATCTAAACTTTTCACGGCACGGCGTTGTCGTTATGCGGCGCCCATTTTCACGTTCGCTCGATGCTAGGCGATCCCTCGCCATGGAACACGATGATGTCATAACACCAACTGACATGCTCAGAACGCCACCAAACATCACATGATGGTTAACACTGCTGCCCTGAACAGCTCTAATTCAAATCTAAGGTTTCATAATGATGTGTTACCATGGCAACGCATCCCTCGCCATAAAACACAATGTTGCTGTAACTCCAATGGACACGGTCTGATCGTCCACCAAACTTCACTTGTATATCACCTCTCCATGCCTCAACAGCTGTACGCCAATTATTGGGTGTCATCATATGCCGTTTCCATGGCAACGCATCCCTCCCCATAAAACACGATATTGCTATAACTCCTGTGAAAATTGTCAAAAAGTGCTCAAACTTCCCTTGGGTGCTAACAGTCCAGCCGTGAAGTGACAGTTTTGCGATTTCGTCAAATGCCGTTGCCATGGCAACACAATGCTCGCCATGAAACACAGTTTTCTCATAACCTCAGTGAACATGCTCCAAACGGCCCAAAACTTCTCATGTTTTATAACCATGCAGCCCTGAAGACATCTAAGATTATGCCATTGCCATGGCGACAGATCACTCGCCACCAAACACGATGTTTATGTTACTGCAGTAACTCCCATGAACATCGTCTGATCAGCCCAAAACCTCAGAGTCCGGTAAACATCTGCGCGACGTGTCAATGTGCAGACAGCAGCGAACCTGTGCGGATCGTCGAAGACCCACTCATCGCTTTAATTAATAATATTATTTAATAACTCATCTGAGAGACATTTTAATGTATGTTTGAGTCAATGCATCTCTTATTCCTTGTAGCGCCTGTAGCTTTATAATTTTAGGTCCTGTTTTAACTTTGACATACTATGTGGTACTCACTGTGTATCTCCTGTAGTCCGGTCTTTGTGCCCGGGCTGTGTTCCAGTACTGCGAGTACATCTCCGATCAGAAACTGTCTTTAACAAACTTTAGAAAACACACCGAATATCTTAATCTGGGATTCTGAAGACAGCGTCCTCCGATTGAGAGGCAGCTTCAGTCTCTGAGGGATGATGCCCCTGCTCTCTGGAGCTGAGTGTGTGTGTGTGTGTGTGTGTGTGTGTGTGTGTGTGTGTGTGTGTGTGTGTGTGTGTGTGTGTGTGTGTGTGTGTGTGTGTGTGTGTGTGTGTGTGTGTGTGTGTGTGTGTGTGTGTGTGTGTGTGTGTGTGTGTGTGTGTGTGTGTGTGTGTGTGAGAATGATGTCGTTGAAGCATGAACTTCAGACTGCAGGACGCTGTAGTGAGATGCTCTGTTCTGACACAGAGTTACATCACTGCAGAGTCAGGTCACTGTGAAATGTACATTACCTCACACATTCTACTTTAACCCTTTATTGAAACATATCACAGTCCATACACATGATCAGCTATACGCTCATTAATGAAACAGTAGAGACACCATGGGCGTAGGAAGCGTCCTCAATGTGGGTGGGACAATGTGACGGAGTAGATCTCATTTCCTGTATTCTGGTGGTTTGACTTTTATGTGGCTATACTAGCACGAGGAAAATATGGGTATATTTTGTAATTTCATCCAGTAGTAAAGAAACATATTTGATTATTGACTCCAGCCATCTTTAATTTAAAAAAAAAAAAACACTCATCAAGCATGCAGTTGCAATTTCTGTTAAATGAATGTATTTAATGTTATCAAATGATCAATCAGATTAGACCAGAGGTTCCCAAATTATTTTGGCTCGAGACCCAAAAGATACATTTGGTGTCTCCCCAGGACCCAAACTTACAAAAATACATCATGAATTGCCATAAGATCAATATTTAAAAACTACTGATAAAGAACACAACAAAACATGAATTTAAAATCTATATGAAATGTTTTTATTTCATTGTAAAAAGTACATTACAAAAATTATCTAGGTTAAGTTTCTCACCACCTCATAACATACTTGCACTATGAACTTGAACGATGACATAAAAGCACCAACACAGTCTCACCGCATTTCGTGTTATAATCACGAAATTAATCTATTGATTCGTGTTCACCAACACGATTTTCCCATTTTTTTCATGTCACACAGAACGATTTTAAAAGCAATGTAAATAATAACAAATTAGAAGGAAAAACAGATTTAAAAAAATACAGATTTCAGTATTCTGACACAGAACGATTTTAGAAGCAATGTATTTCTATTGGTAGTATGTTTCGTGCCTGCACCAAATAATAACAAATTAGAAGGAAAAAAAGATGACATAAAATCCAGATGTCAGTATTCTGAGGCTCTGAGACATTTCTTTTTCTCACTGACGGCAACAAAACTCAGACATTATACAATTTAAAATAAAAGGGATAGGGTTAGGCTTAGGGTAAGATATTGAGTAAGAACATGTTTTTATGAACCACACAGCTTCTGGTCTTCCAAGACCCGACCGGACAAAAAGACGTGTTGCAGGCACGAAACATACTACCAATAGAAATACATTGCATTTAAAATCGTTCTGTGTGACACGAAAAAAAGGTGAAAATCGTGTTGGTGAACACGAATCAATAGATTACATTAATTTCGTGACTATAACACGAAATGGCGTGAGACTGGGTTGAAAGCACACAGCAGGTGAGCTGAACAGACCAGTGAAGCAAAACCTATTCTCTATTTCAATAAGTCAAATGAATTCACATATCGTAGCATTGTTATGCATTTTACTCCCATTTTGACCCTAAATTTGGGAAAGACTGCTTTAGACTAAATGAAGGCCCCAAAAACATGCCTTCTGTTATCATTTGCAGAGATAAGAGCTGGCAAATCTCTTCTATGTGGCAGACGCACATTGTCCAAACGACGTTGACTCATGGAGGAGCGGAGCCATGTCTTAAGCCTTCTTAAGGAACTAAAACTTCGTTCTGCTTCGGCTGAGGAGCATGGCACTATAAGAATAAGTCTAACCAAAGACTCTACTTGGCAGTGGCTTTGAGAGCGTTTACTGCGTCAGTGATGGTGCTGGATGGATATTGAGCCGGAGCCAGATGCAGCCATTTCCTCCAGACTGAGCAATACCTCTTCATACTGTCCTTTGACTGCCTGAATGGCCACTATCCTCAAGAGCCATCGTGTTGGGCAGAGGGGCTTTAGAGTTATGAAACTCCCTGCTTCAGACTGGGCAATCTCTTTAAAAATAGTCTTATATTTTCCAGACTGGTGGTAGAGAGTGCCAAATGTGTGGACCCAATTCAGTGCATCAGACACCACAGGGGATGAGCTCCAGGCTGTCTGAGTCACGAGGCTGACACAGTGAGGACCACAACGGACATACAAAGCAAGAGGTTGCTTCTCTCTGAGAACTGCTTGAACTCCTTTGCTTTCGCCGGACATGTTTGTAGCTCCATCGTAGGTCTGCCCATGAAGACAGGACAAGTTCAACCGCAGGAGAACATCAGTTGCCACCTTAGCCGAACTCTTCCCTGTCGTTAAAGACACCTCATATAGACCTACAAAGTCTTCATGAGGGATAAGATCATGATCCACATAACAGATACATATGGCCTCTTGTTCGACTCCCGAAACATCCTGGCTTCCATCAATAATAATGGAGTACTGAAGTGCGGGCACCCCTCTATTTGTAATTCTTCTAACAATGGAGTTGGCCATTGGACATTTTGAGTACCCAAAGTCCCAAGCAGTAGGTAGAATATTAGCTAGTCTAGGACGTAAGTTTAAAATAAATAATAATAGTGAGGATGTTATATCAGTCTTGGACCTAGTCGTAGTAACTAGGTATGTTATTGAATTACAGTTTCCAGATAATTATCTCTTTGCTAATTATTACGTTAAGTGAGCTGACGCCAATCTCAGAGGAAATGCAAAGGGGCTACATTTAGATATAATACAGTTAAGTGTTAGTTAATGTAAGAAATGTATGTGCGTTCATGTGCAGACGTATATATAGTTTGTTAATTGGATAATTCATATCCTGCAAGGCTCCTAAAGAAGTCATGAGATGATGACCTTTGGACATCTGGAACATGTCCAAGTTTAGGAGAACTGACTATGTGTGTGCGTTAAACATGATGAGGGAACATGTTCGTGTGTCATTTAGGAAACCTATATCTGCCCTGTGTTTCTTGTGTTCGTGGGAGCATTTCTGCGATTGGTTGCTGTTGAAGCAAGGTAATGTTTCCCCATTGTTATTTGTTTGTTGCAACAACTAAATAATAATAATCTCAGCTATTTCTGTGTTTGTGTTTCATTGATTCCTCTCTGTTTCATTCTTTCCTGTTGTCAGTGCTGGATCGCCACAACAAGGACAACACAGATTGACTTACTGTGACTTGTTGTGATTGTCTTTGTAATATGCATAGTAAATAAATAGTTAACTGAATACTGGGATGGTAATTGCCTATAAGCACTCAGTGAAACATAAACACACAAAAAGCTTCTGAATGATAAGAAGTATAATTAAAACATAATGCACATTACATTTGGAGAGAGTACCTGAGTTAAAGAAGTCAGAAAATAATCGAACTGAAGTCACATGCACAGCAAACACTGACTGCGTCTACATGGACATGAGTAAGCCGTTTATGAGTATTATCCTGGTTATGATCATATATGGTGTTTACATGAGCACAGAGAGATCGGGTTATTCATGTTCCCTATTGACATGATAAATACCAGTAACCTGGTTGCTGCGCTCTATTTGCACTGTGATGTTTACAAAACAAAAACCGGCTATAGAAACCGTTCATCTTCCTGTAATGGTTAACCTGAAATGTATTTGACTGTGGGTAAAGTGTATCCGCTTTGGCTTGTATCGGGTTTAGCACTATTTAATGCATGTGGCTTTTTAATAGTCTCCTATTGCGCCAGCTGACACTGTGGCAGATCTGAGCTGTCCACTAAGGCAACACTCCTTAAAGCCCGCATCACACTGTCCCGAAATGTACACCAGATGGACACACGATAAAGGAAATGTTCAAATTCGGCTCTGATCGTAACAACATCGGGCCATTCGTGAGGGCGTCTTAAGCCATCGTATGACCGCCAGTGGAGTTTCTCAGGCTCCGGCAGCAATTTCCTGAGCGGTGGCAACATCTTTGGCATGTCAAAAAATTGCCGAAGGACCTTGCGAAGGTGCATTTTCGTGTTGAATTCCTGTGTCCATTTTGCCCTTCGTAAGGCCACCGTGAGGGCATCTTGTCAAATCTTGTCATCTTCGTGTGATCATCGGTGCCATCGGGCATTTTTCGCCTCACAAAGACAATACGAAGGAAACAAGAAGCTGCCCGATTGTCTTAGGAAGGCAACACGACTACGTGAAGCCCTCGCAATGCCGTCGTGTAGCCATTGTATTATAGTACGATGACATCGAGATGGGACCACGGTGTCGGCGAAGACAGCCGAATTTGAGTAGCTGTCATGGTAACATGGACATATAAAAGGCCAGCCTCAGAGCATCTTCCTCAGTCAGTCCTGAGCAACTCTACAGAGCAGAGGCGTGTGTAACTCCCAAAGCTTCAATCACAATTCATCACAAATGCTCTATTGAAATCAGTAGCAGTGATGATACCTGTATGAAGCAGGTGAAACAGGAGCATGCGGACACGGTGTGCGATGTTTCCTTGCAGATCGCTTCTCTGGTTGTTCATCAAATCATGTAAACATATTGTGTAAATAACCCAATTTGTGTTCTGTGAAACTGAAAAGGATATTACATTGTTTTTGTTACTTCCGTTGCAGTTGTATGTCTTACATGTAATTTAGGTTAACTTCCTGTTTTATTTAGATGCTTTTATTTTGAAGGCGAGTTTACGCTGTTGACAGGAAGTTGTTGTTGCTATGGAAACAACATGACGGAGATAAGTCATATCTTCTACATATAAAGACGGAAAAGTCAAGAATAAAGTGTATGTTTAAATGTTAGCACCCACCCGAAGAGGCACACGCTCTTACGTTGAGTCTGGATACATTCTAAATCATCAGTAAAGTCTACGACCATATTTTCGTGTGTGGTTCAGGTGCCATCGTGTGGCCTTCTGTAGGCATCGTACTTGCTTCGGCTGTTGCTTGGCTCACGAATGGCCCGATGTTGTTACGATCAGAGCCGAATTTGAACATTTCCTTTATCGTGTGTCCATCTGGTGTCAATGTGAGAATCTGCCTTGGTACAAAGTAGCAGTGAAAACATGGTATGGAGTTTCATTGATTTGGGCATTCTCACAATAAGCAAGTGGAATGGATTGGATAATGAAGCACTGACACAGCGCTCTACAAAGAGCGGCGAGTGGATAGACCGATGCACGGACTTTCAATATGGTAAAAGTCGGGGGGGCCAAACTAATCATTTTAAAAGGTCGGGGGGACTTATCCCACCCTCATATAATGGCTGCGACGCCCATGACACACATGTTAACCAATGAAAAGCATTGATTCAAAACACCAACATTAAAACCCCAGGACAGGAAGTGGTCTCCTCCTACAGAGGACACAGAGACACTGAGGAACCATCGAACCTGAGCGCAAACCCAGCGTAGAGAGGTTCAGTGAATGTGGCTCTGAAGGTGTGGAGGTGGGTCAGTGTGTCAGAGGAGACTCTGTAGAAGGAGAGAGAGCCAGCAGGATGATCCAGATACACTGCTACTCTACCAGAGGAGGGGGAGATGGAGGAGGATAAGGAAGAGGAAGAGGTGTGTGTTCTTCTGTCATTGTTCCAGACCGAGTAACCATTACCAGAGCATCTCAGACTCCAGGACTGATCATTCCTTCCAAACCTACAGTCCTTTCTATTTCCTCTCCTCCTGATTCCTCTGTAAGTCACTGATATAGAAACCCCTCCTCTCCACTCTACCTCCCAGTAACAGAGACCAGTCAGAGCTTCTCTGCACATCAGCTGAGAACAGGAGTCAAACCTCTCTGGATGATCAGGATATGGCTGCTTCTCTCCTCTCACAGGTGTCACCGTCCTGTTGTCCTCAGACAGGATGAGGTCTCTGTTCACTGTGTTTGAGTCCAGGGTGAGTTCACAGGAATCTGATGAGAGACACAGACAGCAGTTTATCATCAGACTCACCTGAAGGCTTTCCTCTCTGTCAGTGATCTTTCTATAAAGCTTCAAGATGTCATGTTCTAATGAATAAATAGCACCTCCATCATCTGTGTCTTTAGAGAGAAGCTGACTGATCCACACTTACACTTCCTCACACCTGGTTTTAACCTCTGCTCTCCACCATGGTCCAGCCTGGAGGAAGAAACACAGGCAGGATGAATTTCTATCCAACATGAGTCCTAGCTGCTGTTCAACCTGAAGCAGAGCTCAGTCTGTCCGTGGGACAGAGAGACAGATTATTTCAATGCAAGTCCTTTATTGTCGATGGACCCAGAATTCACAGAGCAAGGCCAGGTAAAACAAGGTAAAAAAACAACATTTCAAAACCTAAACCTCTCTCGAAGTAAACTTCCAACATCAAGACTCTGACAACAACTGAAAAAAAACCAGAAATGAAATATCACTAGAACTTTGGATCTCTGTGGGTCAACCCTCTGGGGATCAAAAATGTCAAACAGAATCTCATCTCAACACATTTCGCATTTGGTGAGATATCTCAGTCAGAACCAAATTCATAAACTGACCATCATTATCCTCCCTAGAGCCAGTGGTTCTGATGTTTGGACTGAATGGCTGTTTCCATGTAATAAGACTTCAAGGTTAACTCACTGCTGTGAACATAATCAAGGGAAATGAGACGTCCTTCATGATGGAAGACCAGAGATGAAAGAGATTACATTAGAAAAATATGAGGAACCTGCAGTCAGTCTGTCCATACCTGAGAGTGTCCAGTTTCCAGAGTGGATCCTCCAGTCCAGCAGAAAGCCGCTTCTCTCCTGAGTCTCCTGGATGATTGTAGCTCAGGTCCAGCTCTCTCAGATGGGAGGGGTTGGAGCTCAGAGCTGAAGCCAGAGAAACACAGCCTTCCTCTGTGACCAGACAGCCTGACAGACTGGAACCAGGGAATACAGTAAACTCAGTGCTTTAAAAAGTCACATGAGCAGCAACATCAGAGGTGGACCATCTTCATCAACATGAACAAAAAGCTGGATGACAATAATTGAAAAGTGAAACTGCTTGTAAATAAAAAGCTGAACTCTGACCTGAGAGTCTCCAGTTCACAGTGTGGACTCTCCAGTCCAGCAGACAGCAGCTTCACTCCTGAATCCTGCAGGTCGTTGTTACTCAGGTCCAGATCTCTCAGACTAGAGGACTGGGAGCTGAGGACTGAGGACAGAGCTGCACAGCTTCTCTCTGACAGCTTACAGCCACTCAGTCTGAAGAGACGATGGACCAACAGTTATTTAGAAGACAGCAGTGTATTAATAACTGATTCACTAAATCAAATTATCTCTCCACTTACAGAGCTTTCCTGGAGGCTTTGACCACTGGCAGCAGCCTCAGAAGAGCCTCCTCTGAAGCAGAGTATTTCTTCAGGTCAAACACGTCCAGATCTTCTTCTGATGACAGTAAGATGAAGACCAGAGCCGACCACTGAGCAAGAGACAGATCCTCTGTGGAGAGACTGCCTGATCTCAGGGATTGTTGGATCTCCTCCACTAGAGAACGATCATTCAGTTCATTCAGACAGTGGAACAGGTTGATGCTTTTCTCTGCAGACAGATCCTCATCCATCTTCTTCTTGATGTACTGGACTGTTTTCTGGTTGATCTCTGAGCTACTTCCTGTCTGCGTCACCAGGCCTCCCAGGAGTTTCTGATTGGTCTGCAGTGAAAGACCCAGGAGGAAGCGGAGGAACAAGTCCAGATGTCCGTTTGGACTCTGTAAGGCCTGGTCCACAGCACTCTGGTAGAGATCTGTTAGTTTAGGTTTGGGTTTTGATCTGAAGATTTTAAGGTTGTTGGTTTTCTGACAGCAGGTTGACTCCAGAGTTGATGAAGGTCAGATGGACATGAAGAGCAGCCAGAAACTCCTGAACGCTCAGATGGACGAAGCAGAACACTGTGTTCTTGTACGTTCCTCTCTCCTCTCTAAAGACCTGTGTGAACACTCCTGAGTACACTGAGGCTGCTCTGATATCGATGCCACACTCTGTCAGGTCGGACTCATAGAAGATCAGTTTGCCTTTCTGCAGCTGCTCAAAAGACAGTTTTCCCAGAAACTCCATCATCTTCATCCTGCTCTCTGGACTCCAGTGTGGATCTGTCTCAGCTCCTCCATCATACTTGATGTTCACTTTGGACTGAACCACCAGGAAGTGGATGTACATCTCAGTCAGGGTCTTGGGCAGATTTCTTCCTTCACTGGTTTTCAACACCTCCTCCAGAACTGAAGCAGAGATCCAGCAGAAGACTGGGATGTGGCACATGATGTGGAGGCTTCGTGAGGTCTTGATGTGGGAGATGATGGTGACGGCCTGCTCCTGATCTCTGAACCTCTTCCTGAAGTACTCCTCCTTCTGTGGGTCAGTGAACCCTCGGACCTCTGTCACCATGTCCACACACTCAGGAGGGATCTGATTGGCTGCTGCAGGTCGTGTGGTTATCCAGAGGCGAGCAGAGGGAACCAGCTTCCCCCTGATGAGGTTCGTCAGCAGCACATCCACTGAGGTGGACTCTGTGACATCAGTCAGGATCTCAGTGTTGTGGAAGTCCAGAGGAAGTCGACACTCATCCAGACCGTCAAAGATGAACACAACCGGGAACTGATCAAACCTGCAGATTCCTGCGTCTCTGGTTTCAGAGAAGAAGTGATGAACAAGTTCCACCAAGCTGTACTTGTTCTCTCTCACCACATTCAGCTCTCTGAAGGTGAATGGAAATATGAACTGGATGTCCTGGTGGGCTTTGCCTTCAGCCCAGTCCAGAGTGAACTTCTGTGTTAAGACTGTTTTCCCAATGCCAGCCACGCCCTTTGTCATCACTGCTCTGATTGGTGCATCTCTTCCAGGTGAGGCTTTAAAGAGGTCTTCTTGTCTGATGGTTGTTTCTGGTCTGTCTGGTTTCCTGGATGCTGTTTCAATCTGTCTGACCTCATGTTCAGCATTGACCTCTGCAGCCCCCCCCCCCCCCCCCCCCTCTGTGATGTAGAGCTCTGTGTAGATCTGGTTCAGAAGGGTTGGGCTTCCTGCTTTAGCAATGCCCTCAAACACACACAGGAACCTCTCCTTCAGGGTGGATTTAAGTTTACGCTGACACACAGCAGCAGCAATTTCTGAAACAACAAACAATCAAAAAAATTTAAATAAAGCTCTGACAGGCCGAGCGGAGAATCAGCTCAACTGCCAACATGAAAGCCACGAGCAGATGTGAGTTGGTTTCTTTCTAAAGCAGTTAAGTTATATCAAGATGGTCTTTTTATCTTACAAAACATCTCCAGCACAACAGGATAGTGTGTTTGCACAGAAGAAACCATAAATCAAATGTATTTGGAAAAGATCTGACACACAGACTCTCTCCATCATGGTACATGTGTTGAGTCCTCTTACTGCTCTGCAGGCGGTCAGCCAGCTCCTCCTGCTTCATGCTCCTCAGGAGGTGCAGTGAGATGTTCAGAAGGGCCTCTCTGCTGCTGCTCCTCTGCTCTTCATCCTCAGCCTCCAACACCTCCTCATCCTCCCTCTGACTCTCTAAGCATTCTGGGTAATCTGATCTCAGGACAAGCTCTGCTGATAGACTCTGTAAAAGACACACACACACACACACACACACACACACACACACACACACACACAGACTGTTGAAGTGCCTGATTCAGACTTCACACCCATTCAGGAGTGCGCTCAGGAACCTCGGGGGATTGTTGTTGTTAGCATCTGGTTAGCTAGCTGCGCTAACGGATATAAGAAGCTTTTTGTACAAGGTGGAGGGAGAATCCTCTCCTGTCAGACTGAGAGGCTCTGACAGGATAACTACAGCTCAGTTTGAGAGGCTCTGATAACTACAGCTCAGTTTGAGAGGCTCTGATAACTACAGCTCAGACTGAGAGAGATAACTACAGCTCAGACTGAGAGGCTGACAACTACAGCTCAGACTGAGAGAGATAACTACAGCTCAGACTGAGAGGCTCTGATAACTACAGCTCAGACTGAGAGACTCTGATAACTACAGCTCAGACTGAGAGACTCTGATAACTACAGCTCAGACTGAGAGACTCTGATAACTACAGCTCAGACTGAGAGGCTCTGATAACTACAGCTCAGACTGAGAGGCTGATAACTACAGCTCAGACTGAGAGAGATAACTACAGCTCAGACTGAGAGACTCTGATAACTACAGCTCAGACTGAGAGACTCTGATAACTACAGCTCAGACTGAGAGGCTCTGATAACTACAGCTCAGACTGAGAGAGATAACTACAGCTCAGACTGAGAGGCTCTGATAACTACAGCTCAGACTGAGAGGCTCTGATAACTACAGCTCAGACTGAGAGGCTCTGATAACTACAGCTCAGACTGAGAGGCTCTGATAACTACAGCTCAGACTGAGAGGCTCTGATAACTACAGCTCAGACTGAGAGGCTCTGATAACTACAGCTCAGACTGAGAGGCTCTGATAACTACAGCTCAGACTGAGAGGCTCTGATAACTACAGCTCAGACTGAGAGGCTATGATAACTACAGCTCAGACTGAGAGGCTATGATAGCTACAGCTCAGACTGAGAGAGATAACTACAGCTCAGATAACTACAGCTCAGACTGAGAGGCTATGATAGCTACAGCTCAGTGAGGTAAAGGACTCTGTATGAATGAAAAACAGGTATGAAATCATTCTATGGAACAGTCAAACAAAAATACAGTTGAAAAGGGGAGTGACTAGTTAAATACATTTTGCCCTCAAAGATTGATGCATTTAACTTAAACCCCCTAGAGCAGGGGTACTCAAATACAAATCTTAAAGGTCCAAAACAATTTTTTCAATCAGACAAAGGTCCGTTTATTACGGTCATTCAAACTTTTAAACAATTGCAACAAGATTCTTAACACGAGGTTGCAAAAACAAAAAGTCTCTGTATGCAGCAGTTTTCATTGTTCTTGTGTCTGTGCTTGATCCCTCAGAGTCGCAGTGTAAGAGCTGCACAGTTATGAATAAAGGCAGCTGCACCCTCTTTCATTCAGCATTCCCATTATTGCTTTATAAATGTCTTGCCCCCTTGTGTGTCCACTGAGGTTCGTCAGGCCCAACACATCTTCAACAAACTCCCCCTTTGCCTCATCATCAAAACTCACACACACCAGCAACTGAGCATTGTCAGTGGTGTCAGTGGACTCATCCACAGCTAAGGAAATGCACTGTGCATTTTGTATTCCATCACAAAGCTGATTCATCAAATCACCAGCCAGTATTTATGTTCTTCTGGTTGCTGTGGAATCTGAGAGGGGGCTTTGCTTGATTTGACCTGTTATTTCCTCTTTTTATTTGCCTTCAAACATGGTCTCCATCACTTCAGTCATGCATTCTTTTATACTTCAGTTATTATCCAGTGGAGAGTCCTTACCTACTGGCCTAGTTCAATCAAAGTGGTTACTTTCTGTTGTCTGGGCAGTGTAGTTTTACACACCGTCTTATTTGACTTTCTCAGGACTTAAAACTGTTTTTTGGGGCAGACCCCCACAAAGAAAAAAATATATTTACACACGTAAGGTCATCATCTTAACGGTTGTGTATGCTCATCCGTGAGCAGAGCATCAAGTTGACGAGTCTATTACAGCTGAATGCAGCGATCACCATGTTGTTCAGCAACACGCCTCAAACTGATTAAGATCAACAGCTTTAGTGCGTTTTGATTCAATGCTGAGTCCAGACACACTGACAGTCTCTTCTCTGTCATTGGAGACCGCACCTCATTCCTTCAGTACTTGGGTCCGAATGCTTCTCGTTTTGCGCCGTCCCGTTCAAATGAAATCGCCGCCAATCATATTTCCACGCTCGCGCCAGGGACGGGGGAGGGGTTACAAGACGTGCATCTTGTGCTGCATTCACTTGCACTCGGACATTAGAGACTTTCTCTCATAAATGTCAGATGAGCCACAACTTTTCTTTCAAAACAAAGCTGTCAGCTGGGGTGGCAGCTGGGGTGGCAAGGCCTATTTTTAGGGTGGCAGTTGCCACCCCATGCCACCCCGGTAGGTGAAACTAGGCTACTAGCTACAGTACAGATGCAACTAGATGAGCTGTAAACTCTCGCTCTGACTCAGACCGGTTGAAAGAGACGACACACGCATTTTTCCCACCCGCATTCCGCGAAGACCCGCCCTACTGTGCCTCTGATTCGCAGACTGTTGGTGGGGGAAAAAACGCTGACGGGATGCTGAATGTGATTGGACCAAAGCGTTGACAGACACACACAGACAGTGGAACAGTCGTACATGCAGAGCGCTGTATGCAGCGGACATAGCTGAGAATTTTGACTCGTGGCGTTGTGGCGATGTCTCGCAGATAACACAGATAATACAGATAATACATATGAAAAGTATAATTTGCTCAGAGTCCAGAGACAGTTGTGGTTTGGTCCGGAACTTTGAGGATGCCTGCCCTAGAGGAGATGAGATCTTACCCACTCTTAAAACATGGTCCTTCACATAGCACTTCACCCCTGTACCCATTGCACAATAAGACAACACTTTTACCTTGGATCAGCAGAGGGGGATCCATCTTTGAAGTGTATAGGTCTGGGCATAGACCTGTCACTCTTCATGGACACACAGCTGGGTCCAGGTCCAGGTCCAGGTTCCTCATGTTGGATCCTGATAGATCACAAACACTGATAAATGAAGAACACTGAAAATGGCATTTATGGTCAGATGTTTTCATACTGATAACAAAATATGGTTAATCATTACTTTTGATCAGATGGGTCTCCATCTTTAAAGTGTATATGTATGGGCATAGAATTGTCACTCTTCATGGACACACAGCTGGGTCCAGGTCCAGGTCCAGGTCCAGGTCCAGGTCCAGGTCCAGGTCCAGGTCCAGGTCCAGGTCCAGGTCCCGGTCCAGGTCCAGGTCCAGGTCCAGGTCCAGGTCCAGGTCCAGGTTCAGGTCCAGGTCCAGCAGGATGTGGTGTTTGCTCTGGGCTGGAACACAACACACAGAGCTTTGAGTGAGTAACGAGTGCTGAGCTGTGACATGGAGAAGAGTCATGGACAGGTGGAGATCTCACCTCTGAGCTTTGGTCTGGCTGTCATGTTCCCCAGAGCCTTTAGAGGGGGGGGCTTCCTCCTCTCTGTCCTCACTCTGATCCATAGCAGAGCCCCCACCTTCACACAAACACAACAACATGCTCATTCATTACCACAAGCTTTACATCACAGGTAGTTCCCCTCCTCTCAGATATTCAGGAACCTTGTTGGAGCCTCAACAGGACCTGATCAGCCCAGAATGTTCCCCACAGCCCCAGAACCACACAGAAACCCAGTGTGTTGACCCCTAAACAACACCTATCCATCCTGAGAGGGATACTCTGTTGCTCTCCCTGAAGGTTCTTCAGTTTTTCCCCAGTGGCGTTGTCTGGCCTGGTTAGCTAGCTACGCTAACGGATATACCAAGCTGTATATAGCTGTGACTGAGATGGCGCCTTGCACATTATTAACATTATATATTCATCAGATTGTGCAAGAATAATAACTGAGTGTAAAGTCAATCTGAATAAACAACATGCAGACAATTACATTTCCCCTCTGTCGGCCCAGGAGGTGAACTCCACCTCTCCAGATACCAGTCCACTCTCTCGCGACCCTTCACTTCCCAGGCCAAGTCCCTACAGACCGAGCCACCCCATCACCCCAATACCTTCCACAGGTAACATGGTCTCCTGATCCTAAAATGACAGAATATCATAATTCTGAGACGTCTTACTTTATGATAGTGAAGTCGTTTTTATCAGCTGTTAATCAGTAACAGGCCGTCTGTAGACAGATTCAGACTCTGACCCCCCACTAACTGAGCTGTAAGCAGGTTTCAAAGAGACTGAACGGGCCGACCCTTGGTACTGCAACAAAACCTCTAACAATAAAACTAACAACACACAATTCCTGTAAATGAGAAGAAATATCTTCTGCTGTGACTGATGCAGAGAGACAGAATAATAAACCCAACCTTTGAGAAACTGTTTGTTAGCAGAGTTCATCTATCTGTGCTCTGTTTGTTCCACGGTGGTGATGTACAGGATAACCCTAAAGTCATCTGAACTAGTCTAACCCTAAAGTCATCTGAACTAGTCTAACCCTAAAGTCATCTGAACTAGTCTAACCCTAAAGTCATCTGAACTAGTCTAACCTTAAAGTCATCTGAACTAGTCTAACTCTAAAGTCATCTGAACTAGTCTAACCCTAAAGTCATCTGAACTAGTCTAACCTTAAAGTCATCTGAACTAGTCTAACTCTAAAGTCATCTGAACTAGTCTAACCCTAAAGTCATCTGAACTAGTCTAACCCTAAAGTCATCTGAACTAGTCTAACCTTAAAGTCATCTGAACTAGTCTAACCCTAAAGTCATCTGAACTAGTCTAACCCTAAAGTCATCTGAACTAGTCTAACCTTAAAGTCATCTGAACTAGTCTAACTCTAAAGTCATCTGAACTAGTCTAACCCTAAAGTCATCTGAACTAGTCTAACCCTAAAGTCATCTGAACTAGTCTAACCCTAAAGTCATCTGAACTAGTCTAACCCTAAAGTCATCTGAACTAGTCTAACCCTAAAGTCATCTGAACTAGTCTAACCTTAAAGTCATCTGAACTAGTCTAACCCTAAAGTCATCTGAACTAGTCTAACCCTAAAGTCATCTGAACTAGTCTAACCCTAAAGTCATCTGAACTAGTCTAACCCTAAAGTCATCTGAACTAGTCTAACCCTAAAGTCATCTGAACTAGTCTAACCTTAAAGTCATCTGAACTAGTCTAACCCTAAAGTCATCTGAACTAGTCTAACCCTAAAGTCATCTGAACTAGTCTAACCCTAAAGTCATCTGAACTAGTCTAACCCTAAAGTCATCTGAACTAGTCTAACCCTAAAGTCATCTGAACTAGTCTAACCCTGAAGTCATCTGAACTAGTCTAACCCTCCATTAGTAGTGCGTGTGGCCATATGTACAGATATGTACATGCGACATGAAAACAGTGCATCTCATATTGACAAAAAAAAACCTTAATAACCGAGTTTTCTAATTCGCTCTAAAAATAAGCCGTTGTGATACACGTGTAGACAACGTCTGCAGAATCATAAATGATCATTACATTGGGGTCATTAAACCATTATTTCGCTAAGATAAAAAACATTAAAGTTTTGGATTTTAGTGTAATTCACAAATGTTCCACCAGATGGTGCCACACACCCCCAGGGGGAAAAGATAACATATTAACCCAGGAATAAGTGTCTGAATCATGGGTACATTAGTGGTCAAAGTCGTGGGAAATGTTTTAATTCAGGAGACAGAGTCATTTAATGAAAACTGGTAGTTCACAATGTGCTATTTCAGCAGAAATAGCAGAATCTGAACATGTGCCAGAACTACAATGCATATTGCCATGCAGTCTTAAACTGGTGAATCTGTTTAAATGCAGGCAGCAGAGTCACTGCTGTTAGCAGGGTCTCAAAGACCCATAGACCCAGAGACCCAGGGTACAGCACCTCGCTGTCTTACCCAGAAAACAGCGCTCTGATCAGGGCTAAAGTAATGTTATAAACTGGTGAATCTGTTTAAATGCAGGCAGCAGAGTCACTGCTGTTAGCAGGGTCTCAGAGAGCCAAAGGACGGACTAGAGACCTCCAGCATGAGTCCCTAACAGTGGCACTCTGTTTATTTCACACTTCCAGGAGAGAGACCGGGGAAATCACCTCTATGTGGCGGCTCACAGACCCCCAAAGGACGGACTAGAGACCTCCAGCATGAGTCCCTAAAAGTGGCACTCCTCCATAACCTTGCACACCATGAGTCCCCGGGCCCCCGCAGTTAAGCACTCCCCCATGGACTAAACCCAGATATTCACACCCTCCAGAACCTCGTGCCCCTGGTAAGACTAACAAGGGGGTGGATTTTGTGGTGGTCTACCGTCCGCCCTTAAGATTCCAACTGCGGACTCCTGACACTCAGACACTTTTCATATTTTTAGGTTACCAAGGGCACGCTTGTCTGGCAGTTATGCACATGGGGTTTTGTCCAAGGCAGTGTGCTTAAGTCAGGGGGCCCGGGGACTCAAGGTGCGCATGGCAGGCCGCCTATGAGCGGCCAAAATGTTTTAATTCACTCATTATTGTCGTTTTTAGACAGTGTACATTGGACGACATAAACATACGGAGTTATGGACATAAACGTGTCAGTATAGACAGAACAATGTACATATTAATCATATTTATTTTGTTAAATGTACAAGAAACTAAAAACAGCAGAATCACTGCTTTAAGCAGGATATCACACTCACAGGCAGAAATACACACACCTAGGGTGAAAAGATAACATATTTAGCCAGGAATAAGTGTGCAAAACATGGGTACATTAGTGTTTAAAGTCGTGGGAAATGTTTTAATTCAGGAGGTTTTAAGTGTGGCTTCACTTGTATCACACACCCAGGGTGAAAAGATAACATATTTACCCAGGAATAAGTATCTCAATCATGGGTACATTAGTGGTCAGAGTCGTGGGAAATGTTTTAATTCAACAGGAGAGGGTAATTCACTTCTTACCCTGTGAACAGGGCTGCAAACATGGCTACATGAGTGTTAAAATACTGTCAAACTCTTTTAATTCAGTCACAATAGTCGTTTTTAGACCGTGTACATTGGACGACATAAACATACGGAGTTATGGACATAAACCTGTCAGTATAGACAGAACAATGTACATATCAATCATATTTATGTTGTTAAATGTACAAGAAGCTAAAAACAGCAGAGTCACTGCTGTTAGCAGGGTCTCAGAGACCCAGAGACCCAGAGACCCAGAGACCCAGGGTACAGCACCTCGCTGTGTTACCCAGAAAACATGGCTCTGATCAGGGCTAAAGTAATGTTATAAACTGGTGAATCTGTTTAAATGCAGGCAGCAGAAAAGATAACATGTTTACCCCGCTAAAGTGTCTGAATCATGGGTATATTAGTGCTCAAACTCGATTAAACTGTTTTAATTCCGGAGGTTTTAAGTGTGGTTTCACTTGTATCACACACCCAGGGTGAAAAGATAACATGGTTACCCCGCTAAAGTGTTAAAAACATGGGTATACTAGTGCTCAAACTCGATTAAACTGTTTTAATTCAAATATTTACAGACATCACAGGTCCATCAAACTTGGTATATTTACACTTTGTACCTGTTGGAACACACACACGAAGTTTGGGGGTTGTGCGCCCTTGTTTACCATATTAACCTATTTATCATCCATAATAGCGTGTTTTTCAGACTTAACAACATTTTTACAAATTTTATAAATTAGTCTAGAGCTCCATCTATTGGAATTTGAGTGTTTTACACGTCTGTCCATGGAACGGGAGTGTTGCGCCATTTGAGTGGAGTAAACTGATATGCAGCTGGAGTAACATGTACATTGAGACGCATTGGGACATATCATCACTTTCAATGTTAACCTTGAACATAGGAGGCACAATTCGCTTACCCTGAGTTCTCTGAACTAAAGTCCACATGTCCCTTAGCTCTGTAGTATTGATCTCATCTCTGTGTCTATGTTCTGCTCTCAGTGTGACGTACCAACAGGATGAGTCTCAGCTTCATCCAAACTGTTGTTGTTTCCTGTGAGTTTTGTTCCAGCGATGCAGTGAACACAACACATGAGTACAGCAGCACCTCTACTGTTCTCAGTCTAACTGCTGACACACACATGATGAAAGCTGCTCTTACCTTCTGAAGAGAATCTGCTGATGAGTGACGGTGAAATGAATCAGTCGCTCCAAGCAGAGACAGAACTAACATGTAACTCCCAGCAGGTCTCCACAGCTCTGTTGATTCACATACAGTCTATCTCTGTGTGTTCATCTCCAGCTGAAATATGATGAGCTCCTCTGAACTCTGGAACCAACGAGCTGGAGCACCTCAGGTCAAACATTAACACACTTTATTAAACCTTATCATCTGAACTTTGATTTTATAATACGGTAATTAAAAAGAGGCAAGGTGCGTTTCTCTGGTGGCCGACAGGTGCGTACGCCAAGATGAACCACTGCAGCTGAAACGATGCAAATCTAAAAGCACAGATGTGTCTTAATGTCCGCATCATTCAGAAACATCTGGTTCTCGCTGCCTCTGCAGCAGCCATCTCCCTCAGGTGGCACATCTGAGCAGGGATGTCTGCACAAGGCAGTGTTCAATTAAGGCAAT